>NC_133861.1:19563665-19696644 GCF_044706935.1 Curcuma longa
CCTCCAAAAATCCATGCCAATAGCCTCCTCGACCTCTTTCGCCGTCTCCACCATCTCCATCATGATGACCAGTGCACCATTCCCCTTCACACAATCTTATTGCCATTAACATGGCAACCCAAGCCCCTTTGAAACTCACTTCCACTAATTACCCAACCTAGCACCTCCAATTTCAATATCTTTTTATTAGTTATCACCTCATGGTTGTATTGATGGCTCCAATTCATACCCGTATATATCCCACCATCTCTCGAAGTAATTCCATGGTCCCCGACCCTGACCATTTGCTTTGGATGCGTTAAGACCAATTACTTCTCAACACTATCATTGGTGCTCTCCCGCCCAACTTGATTTCGTTCATTGCTGCCTCCAAAACATCTCTTGATTCTGTTAAGATCAATTTATTAAATTTGTAATTATCTCCTTCTATAATTGTGTATTCGTATTTCGCCTATACCTATTATTTATAGTGATAATATTGGAACCATCTATTTTTGTGCTATTCCGATTTTTCACTCTTGTATGAAGTATAATGTCTTGGACTACCATTTTGTTCACAAACTTGTCTAAGGTGTCAAGATATGTGTTTCTCATATTTCGTCAAGAGATCAACTTGCTGATGCTTTTATTAATTCATTATCCAGTGCTCGCCTTCTTAGTTTGATATTCAAGATTGGCGTTTCTTCATAACCTCCATTTTGAGGGGGCATATTTGATTAGATATATGTATATTTGTGAAGATTTGTATATATTTTGATTGATTTAGTTGTCATCTATAATTGATCTCATTCATTGTAAATAGTTATTTAAATTAGGAGTTTATTCGTGTTTATCTAAGTTTGCTAGACATCAAAATAATTATATATAATATATTATTATGATCAATAATATTATTATCTCAAAGTATTATAGTAAGGATCACTTTATTAATGGGGCCTGAAAGATTTTAATTATATATTAGGCCAGGAACATAAGATTTATATATTGATAAAGTCATTATATACACTATTTGAAATAAGCTGCAAAATAGTGATATGATCAGAAATTTGATAATACCATAAAAATAAATAAATTCAAGATCAATGCAGACACAATTATGTTGTTAGCTTATCTTATCTCAGAGCTGCCAACTTGGATCAATGGTGGATTGTTAGAATTGTAGAATATGTTTAAAGCTCATATATATATTGAATTTCTCTGTCGAGTCTAGGTTGTATTTAATAAGTTGGTCGGTCGAGACGTATTCGGTTCTAAGTAATTAATTAAGATGCTAACATCGGTGATGGTTTGATGATTGAGATCTTAATTATTTTTTATTCTTTTCAATTTCATCTAAGAACCCATTGCGTTGATGTTGAACATCTTGAATGATTGTTGGAACAAAAAAGAAGAAAATCGATTAAATGCCCAGTTTTCAAATTAATTAGAATCAAATTGTTCCATACTAGTACACAGGTAGCCAGCCAATCAATGAACACCAAATGTCGCCATCATCTTCTTGAATGATTAAATTAAATATTGATAGATACGACACATTTAGCACGCGGTAAATACTATCCTGTAATTACATGTGGAATTAATTGCTTTGTTAATTGTTAATTATTCACCATACACAGGCTGCATGTGCCCACGTAAATTATTTAAAGCAATTCTTCCTCTAACAACTACCTGGCTGCTCTATCTAACTTTCAAAATTCTAGCACTCCATCAGCTCTCTATGAACAGTGACCTGCTGGGCCTTCTAAGTTCTACCTAGCTATATATGGTGACTGAATTCAATGTTCTTCCTCAAATTAATTCCATCAGCCAAGAGCTAGAGATGGGGAGGAAGCCGTGCTGTGCCAAGGAAGGGATTAACAGAGGGGCATGGACTGCCATTGAAGACCAGATCCTTGTGTCCTACATCAACACTCACGGAGAAGGCAAGTGGAGGAACCTCCCCAAGAAAGCAGGTGATCTATACATCGTCCCAAACACACATGCATGGCATGCATGATATATATATATATATATATATATAACCCTTGTCGATTACATATTATACCTCATTATTCGCATTAATTAATTATATTCATGCCGTCTCGAAGATTATGGAGTTTGTGATATATCTACTGTACAGGCCTGAATCGGTGCGGGAAGAGCTGCCGCCTGCGGTGGCTCAACTACTTGCGGCCCGGCATTAAACGAGGCAACATCTCCGCCGACGAGGAGGAACTCATCGTTAGACTCCACAAGCTCCTGGGCAACAGGTGGTGAGAGGGGTTTATTATGGGTCCCGTATGAATCAATACATACGTAAAGTATAATATGACGTCGAAGAAAGTTATGTATATTGTAGATATACAATCAAAATGACTTAAAAATTGTCTGTGTACAGGTGGTCTCTGATTGCAGGACGCCTGCCAGGGCGAACAGACAATGAAATCAAGAATTACTGGAACACAACTTTGGGCAAGAAAGTTCGGGGAGCATCCAAATGCAACAGAGACGACCTTATTATTACTGCTAATTACTCGGATCCATCTCCGGAGAGAGCAGGGACAGAAGCGGCTCCTGGTCCCAACAGGATCACTGCTATCATCCAACCCAAGGCCCAGAGGTGCACCAGGACATTCTTCCAGCAAGAGCAGCTACTCCTCCAACCACCGCCGGCGGCGCTGCCGCAGCCATCACTCAGTTATTTAGAGCAGCTCCAGCAGCTGCTGCCATCAGTTGATCCCTCAGAAGAACTGCTGCCCCAACAGGAGGCTCAAAAGAGTGCACAGGATCCGCGCCTCAGCTTCTCGCTTGACGACGACGACGACGCCTTCTTCTTCCATGGACTGAACGAGAACTTGCCGGAGAAGGAAGGTGGCTTTGATCAGCTCCAAGCCGAATTCGACCTAACCTCCATGGATTCTCTTCTTGACGGGGAGAATGAGTGGATGAACTTACTGGACTTCTAGCCAGCAGTCTGGGGAGGCCAATCGCACCATTCCACGCTCTAGCTCGTCGAGTCTTTGTAATTATAGTCCATGCTGAACACTTTTATTAAAGTGGAATGGTTAATTAATATATAAGCAAAAAAATACCTATTTAACTTTTAGCAAAATCTTCGTTTTAATTTTTGGAAAGTATTATATTGCTTTTTGTTAAGTGCTTGTAATATAATTGACAAAAAAAAATCACTTCTATGAAAACCAAATGAATTTCTAGTACTTCAAATCGATAGTGAAAAATAAAACCTACTTATAAGAAATAACGGTAAACATTTACATGGAAATTAAGTAAATTAATTAACTTGCAATTACATTTTTCCCCCGATGTATATTTTGATGTACGAAAAGCTGAACAAATTATGACTTTTTTTTGTACGTTTATCCATAAATTAATTTGAGTGGGAGAGATATTGTTTTAAAAAAAAAATCGAATCAGTAGTCAAATTAATCAATTTCATTTAGTTATCCTGTCATGTCATATGCCTGACAAGTCTGAACATATTGAATCCCATGATAGATATAATTAATGATATCTTCTTTGATTTTATTCTATATTTAATTTAGCTAGTTTAAAACGAGATGAAATTGACGTTACGTAGTGTTTATAGATAGCAATGAACGAGGTAAAGGTGAAATGAGGATGATAACAAACGAAAGAATCTAATGACATGAAATTAAGAATAACTTTAAGGAAATGAGAGATTCAGTATTATAAGAAAAATAAATATATAATTTGTTCCTCTCCATGTTTGTCTTCTACTAAGCAAACAAATTGGCAATCCACTCCTTCACGAATCACGAGGTAAACACGTAGCATCAATAGCACGTGGTGTATAAAATAATCCAAGAACAGCTGGCTGCTACCTACATGTCCACAATAGTAGAAGCACGTGTTTTATTGGAATTTTGTTTTCTGTTAGCTGAAAATTTATTATTGTTTTGTTTTCCTTTCCCTGTAGAAAGAGGAAAAACAATAGATCAAATAATAAGTATGACATTGGTAGTACCTTACAGACCGGCTAATTCCTTATGTGCAATGAATAACTTCTAACGACTATTGCGATCACGTTCCATCTTAGAGTCAACACCTTCAATTCTTTCTCATCTTTTTTAATTCTTATATCTCAAAATACCAATAAAATAATCTCCATTTTTTTAATACTACATCGAGCTTGTCATCAACTTTAATTTTGTGATCGTTATTATGATTTTGATGGCCTATTTAAATTTTATTTAATTTGTGATTCCTTTTGAATCGTATTATCTATTCGCGTTGAAAATTATTTATATAGAGAGAATTTATTTTTTAAAATAAGATAAAGCATATGATAATAAATAACCACATATATTTTATGAATTTGATCTATATACTTAGCTAAAACCATTTCTTTAAATAAGTAATTAGACAAAGTCCGTTGATCATGCGCCGTGCTAGTCATTATCTTATTATTATTTGAAAGAGAGACACACCAACCATTCCAACTAGATTATTGTGCTTGATAGTAATTAAGATAATTAATGACTGTGACACTATTTGAAGCAAGAGACGTTTGCTGTTGAATTATCATGTGATGAAATTTATAGGACATGATAGAAATATCATAGAAACTTGTAGAGATTCACATAAATAGATTCATAGAATTTAATTCAAATATAAATTCTAGAAAATTTTGACAATCCAATACACTATTTGTGCTTTTCACATATACACAAATGAATTAATCGGGGTTTTAAATATATTTTTTGATAAAAAAATAAAGAAAATGCTAGCCGTAAACTAAGAACAATCTGAAAGTAATAAAAGTAATATATCATCAACCACTATTAAATCTGTTTCATTTTCAAGACGCCCTTTTTCCTCGGGAAAGAAAAAAACAAAAAAATGGTTTTTTAATCAACTTCCTTAACTGTTTCGATGTTGTGTGTACAATGACATTTAGAACATATCTTAGAAAATCTTGATTTTTATATGTGAAGTAAATTAAAGAATATACAACTAAATTTAACCTCTATCTCTAAGTCGAACCAATGGATCAATTAATATGATTGTAGATTTTTTTTTTAGAAGAATGATACATCTAATGACTAACGATATTCTATAGTACCAAACATGAGGAAGAAAATGTTGGATTAGAATCAAAGTTTCACATTATAAATACATAAAGAATTAAGATCATGTATTTAGACCTTTTAATTAAAATCTATAAATAAAATCATAAAAGCTTAAACTCAAAGTAAAAAATATCATATATGTTGATTCTATATATCAGTCCTATATAGAAAGAACTAAAAAATTTCTCCAAAGTTTCAAAAATAAAATAATAATTGTAACTTTCACTATTTATTACTATTAATTGTTTCCATATATTTTTTTCTTTTCTAATATATACAAGCCAATTATAATGGTGGCCATTTTCTCAAACAAACAAACAAAAAAGTGGACATTTGTCGACGTTCCGTCCCTTGCAATTACTTTAATCGGGGAGGAAATGTCACAAAGATGGGAATCCATGCAATTAATGATCTCCAATTATCGCCACAAATATATTAATTTCTTTCCATGTACGTCGTCAATTGTCTTTTATGAATTAAGGTATGAATACTTTCCCCGTTTTTCCAACATTGTACCGTCACAGTGAATGGACAGAGTACAATGGGACCATCTTCGATTATTTCGTATTTTTCAGGTATGGCATCGAGCAAGCTGGCGATGTCTTTTTTTTTTTTTATATTGCTAGGCCGGCGTCTTTTATGCACGTGCGACCTAAAACTTAGACAGAAGCATTATTGTCGATGATGACGTACATATACATGAAACACACACAACACAACGAAATTGCCATATATTAATTCATTGATGCGATAAGTAGCATTTAGGTCTTAGGAGCACGACCATTGAGATGATCATTGCATGTGCAACGAGAATGACTCATCGAAGTGCATTAAGTTTGCGGGTAGAGGCGAGATGTTAGTGAGTCGTGCTTGGCTTATAGAGTTATAGTCATGTAAAATAGGACACTGAGGGGTAATCCAACTTTTTTTAAAATATGTTTGATTCAAATTATCATATATAATCTCTTGGAGAAAGACATGCTTGATTTGTTTAGAAATATTTCATAATTGTACAACCATATGTTTATTTTGCACGGATCGGACAACTCTTCCTTATCTTTTTGTAGTGTATTTTGTTTAACTTTTTTTAGGGGAAAAAGGAATAAATACAAAAACTAAACTTTCTTCCAAAGTATGGAGTCAAATTTGTCAAATATAAATACCCTACCATGCATGCTTAGCACCATTCTTTCATTCTTAATTTTGGATGATTAAACACATAAGAACTAGGTTACAGCTTCAAACTAGGTTATTAGAAATTAAGTGCAAGAAGAAAAAAAATTTTATATAGTGAAACCAATCAACTTCAGTAATTCAATCTCCTACAGCAACCAACAATTAATGACATCGAACAGAAGGTGAGCCAAGTCCATTTATAATATCAAAAAGAGAAGGAAAATTCGTTCCATAAAATAAAACAAGAAATCAGGTTTTCAGGATTAACCATTCATTCATCATCTGCAAAATCTCATTATGGTTAAGACATCCTGAAGTAAAATGAGCGCATAATTACTTGCTGCATGCATCCTTCCATGCATTATATTACAAAGTGATCGATCGATATGACGACCCTCTTGGCAAATTGATGTTCTTGGATACAACCTAAGTCACATTCCACCTTATGAAGCACCTTCACAATGAGTTTAGATTGTCTCCTCAGACTTTAATAGAATCTGTATTTTTCTTCCTTGAAAAGAGAGGACAAATGCAATGTTTAACACAAATCTCTACTTGTTTAACAAGCTCAACTCTCAAATTTGTTATATATTTAAGTAGCCAGCACAAGAGCACCTGCATATCTGATTAAAGTAATTTTGCCATTAGATCTTTTGTGCTTAAATAGAAAACAGCTAGCTTGCTTAATAAAGAGAGAACAAAACTATCTTACTGATCATATATATTACTGATATTGTGTTCAGTTAGTTGGCATCATTAATGATTGATTGGCAACTAACAATCCAAACATATATGCAGTCCACTTCATTTTTGCTGAAATATAATGAAGTGGACTGCATATATAATATTCTTCCAACAGGAGGAGGCTAATTAATTAATTAGTTTGGTATCAAGGTTTGAGAAAGCTTATTTAAATAAAGCAATAGTTTAAAATAGTACGTACAGAATTTAATCAACCTTAACCATCCAGAAGAAACAGTATTCACCCACCTTTTAATTCATAATCAAATGCAAATGAATTTTGTCTGAGACTTGAATGATAAATATATAATTCATATAATGCCAAAATGAAACGCTTCGAGCTGAAGTCATCCGAAAAATCATTCTCTTTCAAAGAAGGGAATTTGTTTTTTGTCTGAAAAGGAATCGGGTGATAGAATTACATCTTTGAATTTCTCGATCGTGTTTCAAATAGGTTCAGAAAGAATTCAAATAATATATAGTTTGAAAAATTATGACGCAATTTGGATTTTGAGAGGAAGATGAAATTTAAAGAGTAATTGGAAAAAAATTAGCCACGGAAGATGATTTATAAAAACCAATATTGATTTGCAATTTGTAAATGTAGTAAAATGGCCTAATTTTAATTTAGCCCACATTTATAAATTTTATTTAAACATGTTTCGAACGGGTATGTAATTCTACATTAATCATTATGGGTACATTCGTCAATTAACTGAAGCTAGGGTTTAACTCCGTCCTACATCGCTATAAATATGTTAGATGTCTACAGTGGCAAATCAGTTTTCATTGCGGTGGCGCTGCTCCATTCACCATCAGCCTCCGTTCTCTCGATCTCTTCTTGTTGTTGTTTATCGTCTTCTTCCTTTTTCATTCACGACATTTTCGTCTTGCAAATGTGTCACCAAATTCAGAAATCAAAGATGTCGATCATTTCATAGCGTCTGAGCCTTTACACATCTCTGTCGGTTCCGAAATCGTAAAAACCTTTTGTTTTTTCTTGTTCACGGTTCGATTTCTTTGACAAAGAGAACCTGCTTCGGTTTTTACCCGCCTTTCTCTGTCCTGATCTCTTCTCGTAGATGCTGTTTTCATCTTCCCTTTTTATTCAATGACATTTTGATCCGCGATGACTTCGCAAAGATACCATCAAACTCAGAAATCGAATATCTCGATTCTTTTCATCGCGCGTGAAATAGTTATCCTTGAAAGCTCGCTCTTTTAAATCGAAATCATAAAATGTATTTCCTTTTCTTGTTCCCAGTTCGATTCCATGTCTGCACATGGCTCGATTTACATTTTGTTGAACTGGAGAATTCTGCTTTATATTCGAGTTCTGAATGTGCTTTTTTGTCTCTCAAAAATCCAAAAAATAGTTTCCCCCTTGTTTTGATTGTATTCCTCTTGTTTATCCAAAGCAAAAGGCAATAAATTAGAGTCTCTGATGCGCTTACTTCTGATAGCGTTGTCAGCGCTGTACGTTGCCGAGAACGATTCTGAGCTGTGATTCTGGCATTGGCCACTCTTTCGATTGGCTTGATGCATTCTGATGCTCCAACATTTTGTGAATCTTAATTCCTTCAATTTGTTCTAATAGCTACGTTTTTTATGGTCCTTCATTCTTCTTAATTAACACGGCACAATCGATTTGCCCAATATGATTATCTACTATCCTGTCCACGATTATGTGGTTTGACTACGGCTGTGGATGCTTGGTGATGTTTATATTCGTTCAAGTTAAGGGTAATTAAATAAATAAATTTGAATATATATATAATATTTATGAATAAAGATTTTTTAACGTTTATTAATAGTATGTTTTCTCAAATTTATAAATATTAAAGACGTTTCTGTAATAAACAATAAATTTATGATATTAAAGTTTTATTGAAATTGAGACCCTTATAATATTTAAACAAAGCTATAAAATTCAATAACTATTTCAATTGCTTAGAATAATTTTTTTAATGACTCATGTTAATTATTTTAGTTTGGCTTACTTTGCTCAGCTATCTTATTAAATAAATTCGAGCAATATAAAATTTAAGTCTGGTGTATATCTTGAACTTTAAGATTAAACTTTTTACTATTAAGCTTATAAAGGAAGTTATTGCATTTATTATTTTAAACTGTCTATTTATATAGTCATGAAAAATTAATATTTGGGGTTACATTAGTTGAACACTAATTAGTAAACACTAAATACCGTTGAACAAACCATTTATGAAAGTCGATAAATAATTAATAAAGTTTTGAAGTTACATTACAATAATCAAATTTTAAAACGGCATGGTTTTGTGTGTTAATTAGCTAGAAACTTATAGAAGGAAGAACTATGTAAATTTTGTCAACGAATTGCCAGCGCCGCCGCCTATGTGTTCGACAAAAAGTACAAAAAAAAAAAAAAAACACAGAAGAGAACTCGTCGTTCAAAGTATAAGCCGCGCATTCTTCGTCATCCAAGGAATGCAGCAGGAGCCTTCTTCCGTTTGGTACAGTTTGGGCAGCCATGGTCCCTTCCCTCTACACCACCTTCCCTTGTCTTGTTCTTTTCCTCCTCCTCTTCATCGTTGCTCCAGCAACTGGTGGTTATTCTGCGCTATTAGCTTTCGGAAACTCACTCACTGACACCGGAAACTTAGCTTACTTTGGTGGCGATGTGATACCAGCGAACCATCTACCCTACGGCGAGACTTACTTCAGACATCCTACCGGCCGCTTCTCGGATGGCCGACTCGTCGTGGACTTTATTGGTATTACATATTTGGAGATCTGTTTTTTTTTAGAGTGTTTTCTTGGACAAAATTGTTTAGCGTCAATATCTATCTCTGCAAGCAAACACTAAGGTATGATTTCTCAGCACAAGCACTGGGGCTGCCGCTAGTAGCACCCTATCTCGCGGGAAACAATAGCAAGGAGCACTTGAAGCGAGGAGCTAACTTTGCCGTGGCTGGAGCCTGCGCGCTTGCCTTCTTCGAAGCCCAGGGGACGAACATTTCATGTGCGGATTACTCCTTCAACGTCCAGCTTTCATGGTTCCATCAATACCAACGCTCTTTTCCTTCAGAAAAACTAATACAACAACCCGATCTCTACGAATTCGTAACGCCGGAAGCCAAGCCGTTCTTCTTCATAGGCGAGATGGGGATTAACGATTACATTCACTTGTTGCTCCTAGACAGAGTGAACAGCACTGACATCCAAAGATACGCTCCCTTGGTTGTCCATGCAATCGGTGCAACGACAGATGTGAGAAATCAGAATATTTCAGATTGAAATACATTTCTATCGATCGAATTACTTGTTCCTAATTCATTGACAGAGTTTGATTCAAGGAGGAGCAGAGACGATACTAGTATCTGGGATTTTTCCATTAGGATGCAGCCCATTGTACCTCACAGTCTATCAAGAAGACCGGCGAAATCCGAAAACTGGATGCATCGAGTGGTTGAACGATTTCATAGAATACCACAATCGGCTGTTGCAGCGTGAGCTAGAGCGCCTCCGAAGAAGGTATCCGCAGTCCGAGATCTTGTATGCTGATTACTATGGCCCCATAATGAATCTCTACTTGCATCCAGGCACATTCGGTGAGACCAAAACTAACTTCGTTAGTAATCACTAACTAGATCCTCAAGTTTGCTCATCGCTTGGAGAGACAGGTATAGACGAGACATTGGTCGCCTGCTGCGGAGGTGAGGGGCCGTATAACTTCTCAGTCTCCATCCCATGCGGTAGCCCACTCTCGATCTTGTGCAGCGATCCATCAAGGTACGTTTCCTGGGACGGATTGCATCTCACAGAGGCAGCTCATGCGATAGTTGCTAGTCACATATTGAAGTCTTTTGATGCCAAAAGCACTCCTGGAACGATCAGGTAACTGATTGAATTCTCAGTTTTTTTCCACTCTAGTTTGTTTTGCAGATTAAAATTAACATGAATATTTGATTTGCATATGTTGAAGCTCAAGGCAGGCAAACGAGGCAAATAATGACGTCCAGTGAACTTGTAGACGCCTATCTATGTAATAAAACATCTAATCGATTATGACGTGCTTTGGAGTGAATAAAAGGATGCATGTATCTTGTATACGATCATGTCCAAATAAAAAGATTTAAAAGAATCAACTTAATGAAACATAAAAACATTGTTCAACCCTGTCAAAATTGCTCCTTTTGAAAGGGATAGTTAAGTTCATCTACAATGAAAAAAGATAGATACACATGAAAAAAATATGATATATGAAGACATCTTTCAAGCAAGAACACAATTTGTAAAACTAGAGGATATGCTGCAGTCAAGCTGAGTAGCACATGTTTACTTGTTCTCCTAAAGTTCATACTCTACCATTTCATCTCAGTAAATCACAAATTAGGAAATCATAGTTCAAATATGTATCTTAGAATCAATATTGAATGAAAGCAACATAAATCAATGGGCCTTAATGAGTGAATCGAAGTGCATTTTTGCCATTCACAACCAAGCACATAACTAGTATGTAAGTATGCTAGATCAATAGCATCACCTGCAACCATCTAGGCTTATTCTCCCAGAGTCAACAAGAAATTCCCGGTCACTGTGAATTTTGACAAATCCATTATCAAAATTTTGAAGTCAACATTTCATAGATTTATCAGTCACAGAAATTTAAGATTATTGCTAATGAGTATCAGTTTAACCAAGAACAGAATTATAACACAGAGGTATACAGGAAAACACAGTGTCAATCCTCAGCATAGCTTATGCTGAACTACTGTGGTCTTGTAGCTATCATAATCTTGCAGCGCGTAGAAGAGAGGAAATGCGAAAAACATCTTATTCTGTGATGGTATTGTGGCCACAACAACACAATTATAAGGTATAATCCTGAAAAAGGATTGATTAGCAATGTAAGAGTTTCACAAATTTACTCATCCATAAATTAATATGAACACGAGTAAGAGGGAACCTATGTGCATCATTGAACATACAAAGCATGAAGTTCAGCCGAAGGAAACAACGACATGAAAGCACTGAACTTTACAAAAATTATTCAGGAAACAGTGAGCAGATGTCAGTCATAAGCAGCATATAAGATAGTTACACAACCCAAAGCGAGGCAAGAATAACCTGAAGAAATAAAATAAACCCATAGCTAAAGTTTGATTCATCAAGAATAACAGGAGGAATAAAAAATAATGTTCAGCCTGATGAAAATCATTCAAATTTGCAGTGAAAAACCACATCGGATTATTTCGGCGGATCTTACAGCATGCGATCTGATATACCAAAAGAAGAATATATCAGTATTCAGTAACAGAGATGCAAACAAGAACTAAATCTTTCAAATAAAAAGATCAAAACAGTCGAGCAAAACAAATTGCCAAAAAGGCCAAGCCTGAAGAAGAGACGAAGGCAATCATGTTGGATTTGTAAGATCCCAGGCTCAATCAGAGCGCTTGAGCTTTTCGAGGCGTTGGTTGAGCTGGTTGATGCGCACTAAAAGACCCGTGACGGAGAAAAGCAGCCAGTAGAGAAGAAGCGCGGATGCGATGAGAAGGGCGTTGCGTTGGCTCTTGATCATGGATTTTTGGTGGCGGATGTGTTCGGTGGGGGTGCACGAGTTCTCCTGCTCGCAGGTCGGTCGCGTCTCGTACTTCCAGTAGATGTCCGCAAGAAGGAAGAGACAGAAGGGAACCACCGACAGGAGCGGCTTCAGGGCGCTGCGGACGACAGCGATGAGGCCTCGGCGGATGCTGTCAAGGCCCGGGAGCGTGAGGAAGAGAAGCATGATCGCCTCTGCGCCAGCCGCATAGCCCAGCACCACCCACTCCAAGGCCATGGGATCGAGATCGATAGACCGACCGAAGGAGTGCGAAGCAGTTGCCCTAAACGAAGCAGATCGGGAGGGGAGGACGGTCTATTGCGCAAAAGAAAAAGGAAATAATTAATTATTATACGCCTTTAGATTATATTGAAAATTAACAATAAAAATAATTCTACCAAAACTTTTCGCTTTTTACTCTATATATTTTAAAAACTTTTTACAACGCCCTTGTAATTTCATCACACTTTCGACGTATTATCATATTTCATATAAGCTTTTTTCAAAGCATTGATTGTCATTTATATTAATGTTTTGGTATTTTTATATTTTCTAAAACATGCCCCCAATAATTTTATATTTTTATTAGATCGTCAAAGAAAGCAGGATTAGAAACTTAATCCCATATAAGAACACATCTTGATTATAAACACAAGCAACTACTGGACACTAAGCAAAAAAGAAAATAAATAATTGAAAGAATCAATAGTATGGAAAAGTACAATGGGGGGAAGAAATTTCAAATGAGCATTCATCTCTGTTCCAATTTCGACGTGAATGAATCATCCAAGAATGCTCAACACTTGAACAAGGACATGCTAAAGCATGAATAACGACACAGAGTTCGATGGATCAAAAAAATGTTCCTTCTAATTCAAGATCAAGCGTGTTGTGTTTCTATTCCTTTAGGACTTCTTTTTTATCCCCAAAAATTGGCAATCTTCAGAAGCAGTGATTTGCTCCTCTTCCTCTCGCATCCAGCTGCGTTGAAGTTATTCGACCTTATCGTGCTTGCTCTATCCGCTTCAACAACATGGAATTCTTGATCCAACAAGACACCGGGATCCGATACCGTAGATAAACTCCTTGCGACACCACTCGTCGCCATCCTCTCATGCCCTCTCGGCCTCCTCAGCTCTTGCTCCACGTTAAGTTTAGCTTCGTTCGTCTTCTCTATCTCTTCCAATATAGCATTCAATGTCTTCTTCTGTCTTAGGATCTTCCTATTTGCTTCCTCCAACTCCTCCAACCTCCTCGCTTTGGAATCCTTGGCTTCTTTGAGTTGCTCGATGGCAGAGATGGTCCTTCTTCTCGCCATCTCTTCCGCTTCGTTCGCTTTCTGGCTAAGTTTGAAATACTCTTCTATTGACAAGGTGACTCTATCGGATGAATCATGTGCCATAACCTGTCCTAGTTTGGTTTTCATGGCCTCAAGTTCAGCTTCAAGAGATGATACAGAGACAATAGCCAAGCCTTCCTTTTCTCTCAAGCTTTCAAGGAATCTCTTCTCCGTCTCCAACTCGGAAGAGAGTGAAAAGGCCGTAGCCTTAAGATTGATGACTCGTTTGCTTGCTTCCTCAATGTCAACCCTTGCCTCCTGTAATGCTTTGAATGAAGCCAATTCAGCTTTCTTCTCAGAGAGTGCAGCAGAAACTTTGTCTAGTCTTGATTCCAACTCATTTGTTTGCAGGAGTTGCTCATTGAGCTGTTGCAACTCATTCTCCACTCGCTTCAATTCCTTCTCCCAGTTTAACTTGTCCTGCTCAATTTGAAAATCCGAGGCTGCTTCATCCATTTGTTCCTCAACTTCAAGATTTGCAGACTGAGCCAGCTCAAGTAATTCCTCCTTGGTTCTCACCTCCATCTCATTTGATTCAGAAACCAACCTTTTAGCCCTCATCATCAGTTCTAGCTCTTCCTTTGCTGATGCTAAATCTGCATCAATGAGTTCTTTGGCAACCTCCATTTTTGCCATGTTCGCAACACTTGAGCAGCTCGCGATTTGTCGTCTCAGTCTCGTATCTGCAATCTCAGCTTCCTCCTTGGCCTTTCTCTCCGAACTTTCTGCTTTCTCCAACTCCAACTTCAGCTCTTCGATATATCTCTTTGCATCATCTAGCTTCTTCACCACTCGTGCTTTGATTTCTTCTACAGCTTCATATTCTTTTCTGTGCTCTAGAATTTCTTCTTGTACTTTCTCAAATTCAAGTTGTATAGCTTTCTGTCTCTGCATATAAAAGAATAGTACCGCTGTTAGCAGATAATGGTTGAATTCAGTGCTATCGTAAAACCAGCCAAGCTAAATTTACCTCTGCGTCTGGAATTGTTTGAGCCTCACGATGAACAACACCACCAAACTTATTGATAGCCGCCTTAACCGACTCAAATGGTGCAGCAGTGTCAATATGCCCATGCCCTTGGATCATTTCATCTTTGTGAAAATTCCTCGACCTTGTTGTTTCACATGATGAGACATCCTGTTGTAGAAAAGAAAAAGGTTGGTTAATCTTTAAAGAAAAACATTAAATTTTTGTAAAAAATATTTTAAAAAATAAATAAATTTACCTCTCTATTGCTCAGGGCCGACTTGTAAATCTCATTGACCACCATATGGGGATTAGCTTCTGTCTCGAGCATCTTCGCAAATAAGTTATGTTCTGCACAGAAGTTGATGATTATAAGAATTACAGAAGGTTGAATAGGGGAATTAAGAATAAAAAAGTAAAACATATATATTTGTTGAGAGGAGGAAAAAAGAGAGAGGCAAAACATTCATGAACCTTCTTCCTTTGTGAAAGAGTTTGAAGATGCAATATGATGAGGGGATTATATATAATCTGTCTTTGCCTTCAATTTGACAATTTCGACAAGATTAATGGCAACTTTTACTTTGTTTGGTCATTAGACACCTCATGACCACTTCATTGACACCTTGTTTGTGAAGTTTTTAGGTGTCAAAATGTATTCTAATTAATGAAGCGCAAAATATGGAGATATATTCGAATTAGTAGAAGATCTATATTTAGTGAAAGTCAATGCGCTTGTTTAAGATTAGATGATAAATACAAGAAACTAATTTTGACTAAATATAATTTAATTTGTATTTTTTAAACGTTTGGGTAACATATATACTTCTAAAAAAAATAATATCGTTTTAATTTGAATTTGTTCAAGCATTTTAATTTGAATTTTTTGTTCAATTAAATAGAATTAATGAATGCTGTTGATATATAAGCAATGATATGCAGCATCTCTCGGAAAGGTTCAAGAGCTAAAAAAGTAGGATACTGATTTTTGTGTTATTATTCAATTTACATGTTGAGGAACTTAGCATCTAATATTCTGTTGTCATGTTTCGAAGAATGCCTGAGATGCAGTCTGGTTGTTGAAGGTGCCCATTAACCAAATTTACACACCACATCATAAATACAATTGCTTTTGATGATAATGTAATTCGTAATATTTATGCAGCTATTAGTAAGTTGGCCTTGATGAAATTAAGAATGCTATAGGATGAGCGAATTGATCAGGATTATTACAAGCTCAATTGTCGATACATGTCAATTATGGGTACATCTGTGACAAGTTCAATTGTGAGCGAACTAAAGAATTCTGAGGCGGAAAAAACTAAAATGTAGGAGGGGCCTTCAGGTGTACACTACAACAATACTACACGATTCCACCAAATTATACACACTGGAAAAAAAAACGACTAAACTAACAGACATGTTCATATTATACCAACGAACTACAAAGAATGAATGAAGAGCAAAACGAACATAGTGCCGTCATAGGCGGCGCTGCTTCTGATGCAACCCATGGCGCATGAGGGTGTTCGAAGAGGCGGTGGAGGACGATGTCGACGGAGCTGTGGAGGCCGACGTCGAGGGTGCAGTGGACGTCGATGCAGAGACAGAGGAGGAGGCGGAGACGAAGGAAGATTCGCCAGAGGAGGTGCGGGAGCCGCCGGTGGTTGCGTGCGATCTTCTTGCATAGCGGGATCCCGGAACACCGGGCCTCATCGGCTCCTCCAACGCCGTCGGTTTCTTCGACAAGACGATGACGACTCGCTTCATGTCGGGCCGCATCTTGGGGTCGGACTGAGTGCAGAGGAGACCCACCTGCACGCAAAACGCCACCTGCTCCTCGTCCGCGGTGGGCTTCAGAGCAGGATCCATCATCTCCACACTGCGCCCCTTCCTGTAAAGCTTCCATGCCTGAGATAATGTCAGATATTCAATCAATTAGAAGAGCTTCATACTTCCAGTTAATCTGGTTTAGAGACTAGGATCGAACAGAGATCAGCGTAGCGTACCCATTCGAGGAGGGAGTTGGCCTCGGGGTCGGGGAGCAGGCTGAAGCTGGTGTTCTTGCGGCCAGAGACGAGCTCGAGGAGGATGACACCGAAGCTGAAGACGTCAGCCTTGGCGGTGAGTTTGCCATGCATCACGTACTCTGGGGCCATGTAGCCATTGGTGCCAGCGATGCGGGTGTTGACGTATGTCTGGTCTTCCGGGAACAGCCGCGCCATGCCGAAGTCGGCGATCTTGGGCACCCACCGTTCGTCGAGCAGGATGTTGCTGGCCTTGATGTCGCGGTGGATGATTGACGTGTGCGCCGATTCGTGCAGGTACAGCAGCCCCCGCGCCACCCCCATCATCACCTGGAACCGCCGCTGCCAGTCCAGTTCCGTCGACTTCCTCCTCCGTTGACCACCCTCTTCTCCTCCTGCTCGATTCCAGTTCAGTAAAAAATAAATAAATTTTTAGAACTCCTATTTGCCCAATAATTGCAGCCTGTTCATGGTATAAAAATAAAAAATTGAACCTTTGATCTACTAAGTAATAAGATTGGACTATGACAACAGTCTTGAATCTAAAAAATCGAGAATAGTGTGTCATTTTCGTGAAGTAGCTGGATTCACAAGAGTCCTCAGTCACGTCAAAAAAAATCATTTTTTTATCCAAATCAAAATGTCGCGTAATGAAAACCCGATAATTTTCTTCCATGTCAGACATGACCACTATTTGGAGTTTACGTATAGCTTATCTATGATGATTGTGATTTAAGTTTAGAAGAATGGAATCTGGTAGACGGTCAAACTTAGAAGCATTGAAAAGTCAAAATACTTTCAGAAATAAAAAAAGCACGGTTAGCTAAACTAAGTAAAATTCAGAGCAATACGATACTGCTCCAATTGAACTCACCAAACAACGCGTACCAATTTTTCCTTCGATAACATCGCAGAAATATTTAAAAATTAAGCTACAGTTGCCGTGGAAAAAAAATGCAGAAGATATGTTTCATATTACTCGAAGCTTTAGGGGGAAAACATGACTACTATAGTACTATCTTTGTTGGTGTTATCAAGATTCAGTACTATATTGGAATCATTTGTAACAAAACTCAACTATGATGATGCATGAACACGACTCACGATAGACGTGATAAAATCGAACAGATAAATACATTTGAAGAACTAAAATAAAGTCTGTATTGTGCCAATTTTTTAGTTTCCGCAGTTTCATAAGAAGAATTCGATTCGAGAGGAATGATAAGCCTGAAAGTTAACGATCGACAGAGACTCAATAAATAATCTACATGACAAATTAAATCCGTTTCAAAATATTGAGTGATTTATCAAATTTATTTTGATTTGAGAGTCAATCAAACTGTCGTGGCGAGTTTGGTCACTTAATTCGAAAATATGTCGCGATGCGAAAGAAAAAGTGCAAAAGAATCCGAAGGGGAAGAGTGCGAGGAAGAAGAGAATCAAGGGGAAGGGCAATGGTGCTTACGGGAGAAGAGGAGCTTGTCGAGGCTCTGTTGGGGACGTACTCGTAGACGAGGAGCATTTCGTCGCCGTGGGTGCAGTAACCGTATAGGTTCACAATGTTCTTGTGCTGCACCCGCGACAGCAGCAGCGCCTCGTTCTGGAACTCCCTCGCCCCCTGCCGCGATCCCCTCCCCAGCCGCTTCACCGCCACCATCCGCCCGTCCGCCAGCTGCCCCTGCATCGAACACATCATGCGCACTCAGTCTCCGCCATCGTTTATCAAAACACTAATCCCCCAATTGGCCATCGACTCGATCGATCATTTTTTCTTTTGGTACTTTACCTTGAAGACGGGGCCAAACCCTCCTTCGCCGAGCTTCTCCTTGGGGCTAAAGTTGTGTGTGGCAGCCACCAGCGTCTCGTACCGGAACACCTTCTCCTCCGTCGCTGCGATTTCCTCCAAATCATCCTCCTCCTTCGCCGCTGCAACTACCACAGCAACCTTAAGTACAACAAAACAAGCTCAAAATTCCAGATCGATGGAGAAGAAGAAGAAGTAAAAAAAGAAGAACAAGTAACTAACCTTTTTTTCTACCTCCGAAAAGAGACTTCGCGAGGCTGTTAAAGAACTTCTTCTTGCGTCTCGTGGTCATCGACGGCGACGACGAATCGACGGAGAGGGACAGCGCCGGCGAACCGATGCGAGACGGATACCAATTCCAAGACTTGAGTTGGGAGTCGAGGAAGACGGTGAGTTGCGTTTGCCCACCGATCGCAATTTCCTTCGCCCTTCTCTTCCCATTTTTATTTTATTCAATTTTTTTTCGCTTTACATTTTTTTAAAGCGCTGACGAAGACACGTTTTGGAAAGTCAGATCCAATCGTTGCCTGGAAACCGTAGAGACGTGTTCCCTTTTGGATCTGCCATTTTAGTAGTTTCATACTATCGATTTTATGATTATATATGACTCTATGATTATATATATATATATAAAATAAATCAAAAAATTATAATTAATTACAACGTAAATGACGTGAATGAGACCGTCGTCTAATCGTCTTGTACGTACGCAGCTTGATGAATCAAGCCTCGAGAATGGAAGTAAGAAGAGTAGTTGAGACCGATGGAATAAGCATCGACGTGGGTGATGAGGTCAGATAAACCGAGTCAACGACCATAGCGCGTGTAATTAAACCGAATAGGTGGGTGGGAGAAGATCTTGCGCTCTCCCGGTTATGGTTAAATGTCATGAGATTGTTTAAAATAGGATAAAAATTAAAAAAACATTCATTTTTATTAAAATTATAAATAAGATATTTTATTTATTATTAAAAGAATATATCGTAATTTCTACTTATATAATAGTGATGGATATTGATAAAAATAAAATATAATTATGATTTATAATTATTATAAAGCTGTTTCTCTTCCAATCGGGGAAGAATTGATCGGTCTCGCTGCAGGATCAAGCTCAACTTCTGGGGGCCCTCTATGATGACCGGTGGTCTTATAGGATTCACGAGTGGTTTCATGTACGCATATCAGTCCGCGGGCCGCCTCATGGGGTTCCTTCCCAGTGGGGTCGCGGTGGCCCGCTAATAAGAACGCGTAGACACTGATGCCGATCCTGCACGAAATCCGTTGCTAGTTTCATGCCACTTCATTTCTTCGCTTAGAGGACAAAGGCTTAAATTCTATCTTGAAGTTATTAGGGCTTTATTTTGTAGGTTTAAATTTTGAGCAACTTGAAGTGCCTCTCTAGATATGCCATATTTGCTGTTATAGAACTGTTCCAGATCTTACAAAAGAAGCATGCAAATGTACCTCCTTTACTTGCCTTTATAGTTTCCTTTCATCTTGATGAACATAGAGATTGAATGTTACTATGATTCATCAAAATCGATCTCTTGGAAAATCAAATTGATGGAGAGATTCATCTGTTTGTATTAAATTTTAATTGCTGTTGGTCTTAATTATATCATCTTGTTATGTTGGACAGAAAAATTTATATTACTTGTGGATGCAGTTGGATGGAATGAAAATACTGCTACTAATTTACCAGTCAACCACATTTCTAGGGAAAGAGTTTCTTCAAACATAGAGAGGTGTATGTAGTCTTCTTAGGTGAATATTGCAACCTTAGTTTAGAAGTCGGATTTTCAAGATTATGAAGTTTTAAATTGGAGGAAAACACACACATGCTCAATAACATAAAATCTATCACCATTTACAAGTACTTAAGTCTGGTTCAGTCATCAGCGGTGAGAAAATATATGGGTATTAAAAAAAAAAGTAGGTAGATTGTGTAATGATATAAATTGAATCAATTTAACGTGAGAGTGATAGGAGACTAGTAAAAAATCTCTCAAAGTAATACAAATAGATATGAATGATGAGTATTGTTAAAAATGTAGTCTTACATAGAACTCCAGGAGGGATAAAATTCACGACCTCAAAAAGTGGCAGATTATAAGGCTTCTTCTTGTAGCATTGTTTAATACTCATCAACTTGAAATGTGGGTTTTATAGTGCTTTAGCTGCAGATTTTATATGCAAGCTAGGTATTAATGCAGATGATTTTGTTTGTGACAACATTCCAACATTTGTTAGATATATGAATTGGAGATTTATACTCAAACCAGACCCAGTGAAGAATTCTTCGAACCATTTATGATCCTGATCAATCCAATACGTAATATCTTCAGATATGGATAATCCAATCAGAGATCCATTTACAACCTTTTCTAACAGCATTACCAGGTAACATTTCTGTTCACTCTCCTTTGTTAGTCTAAGCTATTTCCTTTACAGATGACATTATTACTTGGTCTCTAATTTTCTTACTAAGATAATTTTACACAGTAGTTTGTAGGTTTCCATTTCCCTGAATACATACTAAATAACTTGCCACAAGATACGTTCCTCTTTCATGCAAATATTACACCATGGTATCCCTATCATCATCATAAACTTCTTTTATGTACCTACCTACAATTAAGATTAGAGAATCATGCCTGATCCATAAGGACAAGTTTATGTTTGTTCCCTCTTTCATGCAAATATTACACCATGATATGCCTATCATCATCATAAACTTCTTTTATGTATCTACCTACACAATTAAGATTAGAGAATCATGCCTGATCCATAAGGACAAGTTTACGGTTGCTTCAGAGCTACAGTTCCATCATTGGTAACCTCCACTTCCTTGATCTCCATGATCTCAACTCGCCGATTAATCTTCTTCCTTAATCGAATTGCAATATCCTGGGGGATGAAGGTTCCGCACACTCTTACCCTGCAGTGCTGCTTCTCCACAAAATGGCTCTCCAACTCTTCAATACCCAAAGGAACAAGTAGAAGGTCACCTTATTGCACATCTACAACATAGATATTTTATTTACATGATTTTATGAAGGATTGCGTTATGTATAACCTTGCATCTGCATCAAAGCTCTCTTGATCCTCCTGTAGCAACCATTGCAATCGATGTTCATCCTCATAGTCATGCAGTAAAACTGAGCAAAATGAAAGAGTCATCAGGCTGAATCATCTCTAAGCTATAATTAAAACTGTTTCTTTGTTTGCTACTGAAACTTGCCTTGTGTGACATGATGCAGATAGCAGATGTAATTGTTTGGCAGAGGAGTGTGGGATGAATGAGATGCTTGAAAAGTGAACATAAAGCTGTTGGATTTATTTAAAGATCATGGATTCTTTTTCATCTGCTTCAGCTTGGGTCGCCCTTCTTGGGTCTGTGTGGAAGAATCTGATTCTGGTTGAAGCCAAGAGAATTGGGTTGCATCCTCGTGCTTTGCCTCATCCTTCAGTTTTCCTTGCACCATGAACGGGCAAGTCCATAAACAGGTGATAAAGCAAGTTTTTTTTTTAAAGTAAATTTTCAATATCACATACGATGGTTTCATTTTTGTTCAGAAGGTGCATATTCTCTTACCTACTCTTTTTAAACTCAGAATACCTCTATTATCATTGTTTTTATTATCTAAAACATTTTAATGGACTAAAATAGCTTCAAATAACAAAGTAAAACCAGATTCTAACCTTTTAGGCTCCCGAGTACATAAATTCATAAATTAAGAGCATCATCCATACTCCCATAAATTTAGTCTTATTTTATAATTTGAAGATGTTTTGGTTCATATTAAGGTGTTTAGTAGTTGTATTTTGGGTATGGCAAAAAAATGTGTAAAAAGATTGCCTATTGGGTATTTATTAGAGTGGGATGCATGATTTGGGCAAAATGAAACTGATATTTAAGAGTATTGGAGAAGGATCAGATACCGAGATTACATATTCTTTACCACTTCACTGCTGACAGTGCAATATGCTATGCTTGGACAGAGTTCATGATGGAAAGGGTCCAGGAAGTGATCACATAGGTGGTAGATCATAGTTGTCTGGAGACAGCATCTTTAAGTTGATGGTATCCCATTTCAATCAACCACTTTGGCTTTATCAGAAGGAAAATTTGGTTTGGGGCTCTAATTTAATTGCAGTCTTGATGAGTTGTGGATTCTCTTATACTTGTCGTACTTCGCCCTTTTCTTGATGAGTATGGAAATGGGAAAGAGGAAGAAGAGAGGGAAAAGAAACCCTTGGCCTCCACCCTACTTTCCTTGCCATCCTCGAGCTTGCGTACTACTAAACCTCATTCATGAACCACCACTTGCGTACTACTCAATCACATCCATGGACCTGACCTTGTCCACTAATCTTAACATGTTTCAGATAGGACAAAAAAGTTTTTTCCCTCTGATTTTGTGGAGAGTTTTTGGTGGATCTGATTTTGGAGCAAATTTGATCAACTACAAAGTCAAATACTCCAAATAGGCGATTTGATCACGAAGTTTGAGGGTAAAAATGGGCAACCAACTGACTTTATAACTATCACAAACGGTCAAAGTTGTCATTTCATTGTGCCGTCCACCATGAAGAACCAAGGATTAGGAAACACCCCCATGTAATTTCGAAAAGGCAAAAAGAAGAATGAAGTGAAATACCCAAGATTGTCAATGTTGAATTTGTCAGCTCAGGGACTTTATTCATTTTTCAAAATTCCTGGTTTGACAACACATGAAGATGCTGGAAAACTGCATCACCAAGGTTGTGGACGATCCTCAAATAAGTATCACATTTCCCTGAGATTTAGGGGATGTACAATTGTGAAAATATCACTGGGACATCACCAGGCTCCAAAGAATCATAGGAGCACTGAAATGGGGACTTTGGCAGCACAAAGCTTCCACATGAATATGCTCCTGTGAGCCCTGACATCGACATCTGCTCATTACAGAATGTTGTTTCTGAAGAGGGGAAACAGCTTCAAGATTCGCTTCCCTTCGATATTTCCTCTTCTTAGATGAACTCCATTTCGGCTTGAACTGGTGATCCTTGATCAGGTCTGGAATGCCAACCTCCCTTTCACTTGAGGTATCCCCACTCAGCATGCGGTCAGCTGATAAATTGTTGCTAATCATTTATACGCTGAGGTTCTTTGGAGGTGGAGGCAGGTGGAGGTGAATCCTTCATACCAGACAATCAACGGAGGATGGAAAGGAGACCCACTGTTGGGCGCAGATGCCCTTCCCTTGTAACGAAGAGTTTCAAGTCTCTTTCTTGGGCGCTAGGAGAGGGGCACCAAGCCCTAATCTCTCACAGGCTTCAATGGGCCTAGGCACTTGTCAAAGAAAGAAGCCATGGAACGAACAGTTGGTTCCTGCCCCAGGGGGAACTCCTAAAGGACACATTAGATATCTGGTTGGGTTCTTCGTCTCTATTTTCTTACCATCAACTCCTTATCCCGCATACCTGAGACGAGAGATGATAACCAGTCATGTCCTCCCTCCTTGAGCGCCACTTGAACAATAGGGCCGCCGGCGGCGACTGCGGCGACGACGACGACGACGAAGAGGGCGAGGACGGCAGGAGATAGGGTCTGTTCAAGAGAGATCTGACGAACTGATTGGGGACGACGTAGGACACGTGCCGGGAGCTCTTCTCCCGGCCCACCACCGCCAGATCCGCCCCGCCGCCGGCGCCATTGAGGTAGTGGTGCACCACCCGACGCCCCTTGTCATTGGACACCACCTGCCACCGCTCGAACGCCCCCCTCGCCGCCTCCATCTCACCGGAGCCTTCATCCTAACCCTAGAAAATTGCCGCCGTTCTGTCTCTTCTTTTCTCCGCAACCAGAACAAGATCGAGATGTCGTTTTTAAATACCTTTTCTCTTTATCATATAACGAGCGGGAATCAATACAAGAGCATGCGCTTTCGAGCATCGACGGTACAGATCTAAAGCGCGACAATTAAGGCAGCAAACCCAACTCGAAAAGAAGACGAGCGAGAGACCACTCTTTTCAAAATGAAGACCCTCGAATTCGAAAAGAAACTACGGAAACGCCACACCAAGCGGATCTGATGTTCGACAAACGTGTTGCTTACGTCAAAAACCATGCCGCTTGACTTCATTTTAGAAAAAATTAGAATAGACTGTTTACTTCATGTTTGTAGGGAACCTGGCGTACTCTATCTCACTAGGGATTAATGGAGCAGGTTTTCATGAACATCAACGTCCAATTCAAAAGAAGAGCCATATCTTCTACAGCTGAGCTCTCCTAATCGATCCTGGTCAAGTTGACAATCTTTCTCTCGATGCATCTGGTGCAAATAAATCAAGCATTATTCAAAATATCTCTAGATGGATGACGAGGTCAAACTTCCTTGCCATCATCCCTCTACTTTTAAACGCTTTGGCGAGGACATGGGTGGTTAAGAACAAAGCAGATCTTGGAAATTATTGAGCAGGACGTTGATGCATGTGACTTTGGAGATCTCAAGACATTTCATCCTCTTTCCCAGTGCTGTTTTCTTCTCCTCGTCTTGCACAACTCACTTTCAAGCATACGCACGCCTGTTGGTTCTGCCCTCACTTTCAAGCATACGGACGCCTGCTAATTTTGTCCAGGTAGCTCCAACCTTTTGCACCACCAAAGCGATGATAACAAGATTACAAGGGAGAGGCATTTTGAGAAATTTTCCAAAACGTTGGCAATACTAAAATTTTGTTTCGAACATGAGGAAATATTAGTTGAGAATGCTAAAATTTTGTTTCGAAGAAAAGGAAATATTAGTTGGGAATACAAAAATTTTGATGATAGTATCTTTTAGAAAAAGCAAGCAAAAGTTTGGGATTTCTATCCATATTCCTAGTTGAGAAGTCAATATTTGTTGGAAAGCGTCTATTTTCCAATTGAGAATCCTATTGGATTTTTTTTAAAACACAATTGCCGACGAAGAATTGAGGCATTAAGTATTAACTAATCAAACCTTCGTCGTTTATATATACGTAACGACGCAACCCAATTGGTTGCTCCGCTCTCTGCCACACCGGCCACCGTAAGAGTAATCCATCCTCCTCCATGGCAATGGCATCGTCCCCGTCTGGCCGTGTCGAAGACGACGAGGTCGTCTACCAAGCCTCGCCGTTCCTCACCATCTACAAGAGCGGCCGCGCCGACCGCCCCCTCGATGCCGTCATCGTCCCGGCGGATACTGCCGACTCAGCTGACACAGCCGGCGTCTCCTTCAAGGACCTCGTGATCTCGCCCGACACTGGCCACGTTTCGGCGCGCCTCTACCTTCCCAAACGCGTCGCCACGCAAGCTACAAAAGTTCCCCTCCTCTTCTACTTCCACGGCGGCGGCTTCTGCATCGGCAACCCTTTCATGCGCGGCTTCCACGACTACGTCGTCTCCCTCGTCGAGCAGGCCAACGTCGTCGCCGTCTCCGTCGACTACCGCCTCGCGCCGGAGCACCCAATCCCAGCCGCCTACGACGACGCGTGGACCGCCCTTCGGTGGGCGACCGCAGGCGCGGCAGCGGACCGTTGGCTGGCCGACCACGCCGACTTCAGCCGTGTCTTCCTCGCCGGCGAGAGCGCGGGGGCGAACATCGCCCACCACATGGCCATGCGAGCGGCGAAGGAGGCGCTGCTCCCCGGCGGCGTGGGACTCCGTGGGATCGTGCTCATCCACCCGTACTTGCTGGGCTCGAATCCTCTGCCTTCGGAGGAAATAAGCCCGGAGATGACCGCCGGGCTAAAGAAAATGTGGCAGATCGCGTACCCGGCCGCGGCGGGCGACGTGGACCACCCGTGGATAAATCCATTGGCGGCGGGGGCGCCGAGCTTGACCGAGCTGGGGAGCCGGCGTGTGCTGGTGTGCTTGGCGGAAGAAGACGTGATGAGGGACAGAGGGAGGGAGTACTTCCGGCGGCTGAGGGACAGCGGGTGGGAGGGAGAGTCCCAACTGTACGAGTCGCCGGCGAAAGGCCATGCGTTTCACTTGTTCGACCCCGACAGCGAGCAGCGCTTGGCTCTGGATGAAGCGACCTGCAACTTCCTCAATACATAGACTACTACTAATTCGAGAGAGTAGTGACTTTCACGGTTCAATTAGTGTATCTTCCAGCGTATTGGAAATTTGGAATGGTTTGTTAAAAATAAACGATATTCAGATATTTTGATCAACAATTATTAGAATACGAAGTGAACGTAACATAAATCACACATGAATCTTTTCAAGTAACAGTTAAGAGTGAAGAAATAGTGATCAAACAATGGCCAAAACTGAAATTAAAATTAAAGAAGATAGTTGCTTGGCACTCCAGTTTTCAAAAATTATAACACTAAGAGCATAATCACTATCTATCTCAAGTACTAACTATCTTGTAAAACAACAAATCGAAGTTTTAATCCGGTTTTCGTTTAATCACACAGTCTCACTCATAGTTCTCAATGCATATGATAGAATATGTTTCATGCAACAATGAATAAAGATGAAAGATAAACCACTTGAATGTTGTGTCCATTCTTAAGTAGAAATCTACATCGTCCATGTCTTGCCTGGAGTAATTGGTTGCAATTTTCTATTTCAGCAAAAGTTTCTTTCAACAAAAGAAACGAAGGAGTCAAATTACTTTGAAAATACAATCAACTTCATCTTTCAACTACAGGGAAAGAGTTGGAGTCAATAAACTCTCACCATCTAAATACCATTCATGCTCTTGATTTCAGAAACATAAACATTTTGTAGATGTTTTTGAAGACCATTAATTAGGCAAAGGAGTATGCTCCATACACAATATGAACAAAGTTATTCTTGATATTTAGGACTGTGATGCACTGAGTAGGAGACCAAAAAAAAAAAACATGCAAAAAGAGCAGAGAAAGAATCGACTAGTTCTTAAAATTTCAACAACAATGACTTGGCACAAAGTTGGTGGGATGGTCTAATAGTTATCATATATAGGGTATATCAACAGAAAACCTTATATGTGAACAATCAAATTCATTTAAATCAAGTAGACAAACAACAATAAAACCTTGTTTTGGTCATAGTGAACAAACGAGAATCGGAAGGATCAAATAACCTATCAAATGCTAGAGAGGGGATTGACAAACGAGAACCCTATATATATATATTGATTGTAGTAAGGTTCCCATTTAGTATCAAACCAACGGGACAAAGATACACTCAAACAAGCTGGGAAAATCATATATATTCTATGCTTCATAATTTCCATAAACAATGACATTTGAATGAAATTATAACTCTTGCATAGAGTTCAATGGAGAGGTAAGATTCATGTCTCTAACCTCAATTAGTTGAGACTTATATGGTTTGATGATCATGATGAATAAATTCATATGAAAATAGTATGTATTTCAGTTCTCTAAGTCATTATGATTTTTCATACGCTACAAAAGCATTAGATAACAACATGATAGGTGAAGACAATTCTGCCATAGATACAATTATTCTAGTTTACTGAATTGTGTTGAATGACAGAGGTCACATGGAAATGCATAGTTGGCACACTTTGGAGTACTTAATGCAAGACTTGAGAAAAGAGGCATGTAAAAGATGCAAATGTCTCAGGCTATCCACCATGATACCACTGTGCAACAGTTCAAGTTGGCATGTTATCTTTGGACTAGTGAAAGTATGCAAACAGATTGAGTTGAAATCTGAATCTATTGAAAGATCAAACTGAAAAACATTGAATGCTTAAATAGAAATGCATTTAAATTGTCACAAAAGGATTACAGTAACACATTTCTTCATTACTCACAAACTTTAAAAGAACATCTCAATACATGACACTTGTCTTTTCAATACATTCAATAAAGAATTCTTCCAAGTTTTGATAGCGTGATAATTTTCAACTATTTAATATTGATCCTGTTATAAATAAAGTAATAGATCTATTGTTTTCTTGAAATATCACAAGCTAAAACTAATCTATACATTCTTCAAGAATCTAGTGTTTACCCTATTGTACAAGAAAGAAGTCAAAATTGCCTTCCTAAATGGATTAAATCCTTCAGGTGCAATCAATAGTATACTATTACTCAAACACAACAATTCCCAACTACTAATTGGTATAGAAGAAAATTAAGCGGTGCAATCAATAGTAAACTATCACCTGAACCCTACAATTCCCAAGTACTGATCAGTATAGAAGAAAATTAAGAGGTTAAGATGACAACAAATTAACTTTCCATAAATTAACATATGAAGGCTCAATGACCCATCAGCATTCAACATCTAATTATTGTTAATAGAGTGATGAAAATAACAAGGACTAACGTGTGAGTTTGCTTCACCTTGTTTAGTGCCATACAAATCCTATGATTTCTTGGCTTTCTTGGTGGAAGGGAAAGCATCAGCAATCATGTCTAAAAGGCACTGCTGTGAGTCCCTTATCATATCAGCCTTTTTTCTTTCCATCTCCATCCAATCTCTTTCTAGCTCCCGCATCAATTTCATTCTTCGCTTCTCAATCCTCATCAAGCCATCACTGAACCCTCTCACAACAGCAGCCAACTGTGACATGATCTTTGCACCACTACCCACAGCCTCATCTTCTGATTCTTCATCATCGGATTCCTCAGCCTCCTCTTCTTCAACCTCAAAATTTCTCCTTTTCGGAGGAACATGATTCTTGGAAAACCTAGAAGGGCCCCAGTGGGGCTCCCGAAGGATCCCATTAATACTTCGAACGTGGCTTCCAATTCTCTCGTCTTCCTCCTCTTCCTCCTCGTCGTCATCGTCCTCGTCGGTGGAGGGTACATCGCGAGAACGTACCGTCGCCGGCGGGCGTACAGAAATGGGGAGGGGGCCGCGCTCCATTCGGTCCATGCGACTGAAGAAGGGCCAGGCGGAGGCGACGGGACGTTGCTGCTCCGCGCGGTACCGCTTGCGAAGCTTTTCGACCTTGTGGCGGCACTGGGTGCCGGTCTTCGAGGGCTCCGCCAGGCCGCATCTAGCGGCGACGGCGGCGGCGACTTCCTCCCACTGCTGGGCCCTGAGCTGGCCGCGCTTCAGGGCGTACCACCGCTCCTCGTAGGCGTCGATCAGGTGGGCAGTCTCGATGTCGGACCAGGGCTGGCCAGGGGCAGACTTCCGCGACGGAGGCAGCGGCGGGGGGCCGGCCCAGCGCTCCAGCGATCCACCGGCAGCGGCCATGGGATTTGGAAAATGCGAGATTGAAATTAGGGTTTGCGTCTCGAGAGAAAGGACGAACGGGGGAAGGGGGCGACGGGGGATGGGTGGTGGCGTGGCGTGGCGTGGTGGTGGTTGAGTGGTGGTGGCGGTGGTGGGGATAAGGATTGGGTGGGCCGGTGGTGGAGGCGGGTCCGATCCGACTCGATTAGGTAAGTTAGACCGAACCGGTCCGGTCGAGATGGAGGAGGGAGGGCGTGGGAAGGTGGCGGTGGCGGCGGCGGAGTCGGCGACATCGTGAAGAGGGAAGGGATGCTTTGGCGCTCGCACGTGACGTGGATTATTTGTCCGGGTTTGATTTCAAATTCTACATATATAATTCTTAAATTCTATAAAGTGAGGATTGGTATTTGAATATGAAATAAACAAATAAAGAATAAAGAAAATTGATAGAAAATCGAATTAATCATAAAAATTTATATATTAAAGAATGGTTCAGCTCTACTGCTAACTCCCTTCTTTTCCAGTGTCTACTATTCTATTCTGGAACTATTTGAGATATGGGAAAGTTTTAACGTCTTAGCACGATTAGTGTGTGAGGGATGATATCGAAGTTGTGTTCTTCACCTCTAATGTTTGGATCATGTCTTTAGACTTGATTAGTAGCCTTGCTCTGAGCTTGTTTGAGTTTATATTCCATGGTTTATCATGATCAGACTTTGATTCTGTTGAACGAATGAACTGGAAATTGAAGGTGAAAAAACACCAAAGAAATTTTAATGCAAGATTGGGGGGCCTTCACCACATATCACAAAAAGAAAAACTTAAAACGACTCCGCTGGGGATCGAACCCAGAATCTCTGGTTCCGTAGACCAGCGCCTTATCCATTGGGCCACGGAGTCTTGTCGTTTTAGCTGAATCCAAATTTATTTATCAAATTAATAAAAATATACTCTTATACCTATTTATGTACCTAAGTATATAAAAACTAAAAACGACTCCGCTGGGGATCGAACCCAGAATCTCTGGTTCCGTAGACCAGCGCCTTATCCATTGGGCCACGGAGTCCTGTCGTTTTGCTGTATCCAAATTTATTTATCAAATTAATAAAAATATACTCTTATACCTATTTATGTACCTAAGGATATACATTGTAATGATATTTTACTAATGCCAAAATATCTAAAACACTGTTAGGGAGATCTAGTGTTGGTTATATATAAAGGTAAAATTCAATAAATATTTGTTTGAGGAAGATACGCGTATGTAAAAATATAAAAAAAAATAAGATTGAATAAAAAAAAGGTTGAAAATGTGAATAAAGTTTTGCCCTCGTTTTTCCTTTCTGAATGATTCCGATTTTAGAATAAATAATGTGTTGAGGAGATAAATTGTAGCTTAGTCCAAAACTGAGTACATGATAGATGAGTATTTTTTGAAAAGTACCTTTCATTTCACTATTGCTTCACATGTATTTTTATAATTGTTTTTGCTAAAAATTAAAGACGCCCTAGATTCCTAGATTTATCCTTTCCTTTTAATATCGTAAATTAATTTTTAAATCATCTTGCATTATGGAAATTATAAAAATACGTTACATTTTTCTTTAAGCCTATAAAAACTATTAATTTCAATCTATTTTCTATTTGAACCTACAAAAATCATTAGAATCAAAGTCAACGGAAAGCATTGTTAATGCACATATAAACGATAAGTTAATATATTAAGGATCATGCTTTTTTTATTTGTTATGTTCATTAATCTACATAATGTCTAAATTAAAGTAATTTGTTATTATTCGCGATAGAAATCCCACTTAGGAATTAATTTTAGATAATAGACGTTTATATTTTGTTTAAATTTTTCACTGAACTAAATTAAAAAAAATCACTTCAAATGGAAGCTGGTCCGGTTTCGGATTGTGTTGTTTCAAACCAAATTATTTTGACTCATAACAAACCGATAGTGCCAGGCCCTGTTTGATGGTGTCATTAGCAAAGATGAGGATGAAACATTCCAAATAGACCCGACCACGGTTCAGAACCGACGGTTCGACGGTTTGGAACCGCCGGTTCGACGGTTCATGGCAGGTCGACCCTTAACCTTAACCGCCCAAGACGGTTACGGTTCACGGTTCGGAACCGCCGATTTACGGTTCGCGACGGTTCAAGATTATTATATTAAAAAATTTAAAATTTAAAATTTATATAAAAGAAATATTGAAAAAAGAGAGAAAAGTTGATATAGTTTAATGGTGAGTATTTCTTTCTCTGGTTCGATCCTCACTAACGGCATGTGTTGGGTTGCAAGGGTGCAAACATAGTCCCACATCTAAAGCACATGGAAAAGATCATGGGGTTAAAAGGATGGAAAGTATCTCCATTGGTATGAGGCCTTTTGGGTAGAACCCAAGAGCAAAACCATGAGGGCTTAGACCCAAAGTGGACAATATCATGTCATTGTGGAGATACAGACATCCTTTAGACCCTACAATTGGTATCAGAGCGAGGTCGCTCTTCACCGGACTAACCGCCGGATGAGCCATGATCCTGATCTAACCATGTGGGTTGAACCTTAAAAACAAAGGAAGTAGGGGCTCCCGTGTTTGAATCAAGAGGACCAGACACCGGGCAGGAAGTCCTAGTAGGTCGGGTAGACCGAGGGGCATGAAGTCCTGGTTGCGGCTGGGCAGGAAGTCCTAGTAGGTCGGGTAGACCGAGGGGCATGAAGTCCTGGTTGCGGCTGGGCAGGAAGTCCTAGTAGGTCAGGGTGGACCGAGGGGCAGGAAGTCCTGGTGGGTCGAAGATTCAGACATCAAACGGAGGCTTTCCGTTTGAGGAGGGGTCTGTGGTCCTTTGTTTGAGGGGGGGATTGTTGGGTTGCAAGGGTGCAAACATAGTCCCACATCTAAAGCACATGGAAAAGATCATGGGGTTAAAAGGATGGAAAGTATCTCCATTGGTATGAGGCCTTTTGGGTAGAGCCCAAGAGCAAAACCATGAGGGCTTAGACCCAAAGTGGACAATATCATGTCATTGTGGAGATACAGACATCCTTTAGACCCTACAGCATGTAGATATAATTTTGAAATAAATATATAAATAAATTTATTGAATAAGTTTAATAAAAATGTTGTAGTATAGTGGTCTCTGTATCCATTTCTCATGCGAAACTCTCGGGTTTGATCCCACCAATCGCGTATTATAATATATTTGAAATAATTATATTATATATAATATCGTATTGAAATTATGTATAAAAGTTATTGGGGTACAGTAATGAGTGTCTACGTCTTTGATCGGTGAGAATTGCGTGTTCGTTCTCCATCAACGGGGTCTTAAAATTGACTTGAATTAAATAAATATAAATATAGTATATATATAATTTTATTAATTTTATAAACAAAAGTTATTGTAGAACAGTGGTGAGTTTATGCGTTTGTGTCCTGGGATGTCCTAGTTCAATCCCTAACAATGATATATTTAATTATAATTTAATTAAATAAAAATAAATATATTTTATTCCAAATACATGGGGAAGAACAAAAGTAAAGGATGATCCTTCGATAAAAAGATTCATTCTCTTCATAAAAAAGAGGAGGTAGAACCAATAAAGATTTCTTTTTCGATTCATCTCTGGAGTTGAATACCTGATTCAAGAATTTTTTTTGATCCAACCCGTAGGAATCAATAGAAAAGGCAAATCTCCTATGATACACCAGATCCGGCTCGGTTATTGATAGAGTGAATAGATCTGTCATTTCTTGAAATCTCTCTTCTGATTCAAAATCGTGGTGTAACGTGTATCCCCTTTTGTTCCGGTCATGGAATAGATGAAATAAATCAAAAAATGAATTTTTGTTCAAGAATGAAATAGGATGAATTAAGACGGTATTTTGTAAATACGTAATTATCTTGAATATATCAACCATTTCCTTATTTTCCGCTCGCCTGGAAGGGACAAAAGAAACATCTTGTTTTTTCTTCAACTTTGAACATTTCAATAAAAGGTGAAATTCGTCACTCTAGTAATCTCACACAGTCAGTCCCATAATTACATGTAAAAAAGTAAATTAAAAAATTATAGTTGACCATTATAAACTTCGATCATACTAACATCAGAGTGTTGCATGCAGCAATAGTAATTCATGTTTCACAAGAATTAGTACTTAGTTTACAGTCATCCATCAGCTTTGAGCCAGAAACTCGTCCCAAGCTCATCCAGAAATAATCTTAATCCAACAGGTAGAAACCTAAGAGACAGCCATCAGTCGCCTCCAGTGTTTGACATCCCCGTTATCGCGAAGGAATTAAGGATGGAACACTAACCAAGCAAAGTAATGCCGACACTGGATGATAACCCTGAAAACCCAGTTGTGGCGAATCGATGCTTCAAGCATAAGCATTGAAATTAAACACAGTTTCATGGAAGAGGGACAATAGGAAAGGATTAGGGAATGCCAAAGCACCTATGTATCGCTCCCTAAGCCAAGAATGGACTGGGCAAGATGGGTCAGATATGGTTCTGCTTGAGAGCTGCTGCTGAGGATGGGGGCTAGACTCTGCAGCTCTTCGTTGAACTCCTTTTCAAATTTCCTGTGAAAAAACGACCCAAATTACAGGTGAAATCACGTATCAAAGTAATCCAATGCCTGAGTTGCATACATGATTGAATCGCTTATCAAATTATTTTCAGCTGCAGATTTTAATTGCTTATTCTGATATCTCAATCTTCGGTGTTTAGATCTTCCTGGTCCAATTGAAGTTGTTGCAACATCTGCAGCGGCTTCTATAGAGTAGATTGATGGTACTAGCAGCTGGATAGCAGCGGCATACTGAAGGCATATTGATTTTAACTTCTCAATTTTCTGCAGGTAAAAAATATTGATATTAGTCACCTTCACTAGCTAAGTTTCAGGAACATCTGCTTTGTCATTCGAAGGAAACAATTTTTAACATCATAAACAGATAAAACAACCTCTGCTGAAAGACCAGTAAATCAAAGATGCTTGGTGCATTCTACTGACCTTATCCATTAAATTCTATACGCTAGAAATAGGGTTACCTTAAAAACCTTAGGTAGAAGCAGCAAACATTCTTTCAGACACTTCCTGAGAAAATAGTCATGGAACTGAATTACCTGCATACATCAATCGATTGTAAGGACATGCTAGTAAGCTTGCTAACATGTCATCACTCGAGTACTTTGGGAGTTAGAATTCATAAAACCTCATCCACACTCTTTGCAGTTTGCAGCCTATCATGCATCGAATGCCAGTTTGGTTCGAGGACCTGGGAAGAATATACCATTAGGAGTTGAGTTTCAATTAGAGTCAGAAGGTATACACATTGAATTATATTCCAGATCAATTATATATTCCATTTTTTTTGATAGCCCAGGTATCCACGCTTTACAACATCCATAACCCACATGTCCTAATTTTTTAACACGGTGGTGAATTCCTTGCTGGTGCTAAGTTTCGAATCTTGGGTGTGTGGGTGATCTGTTGAGGCCTTGCCGTCGTGTCGTGCCCAAGGGGGTGTACATATTCCGTTATTGATTGCTATGTAAGACTATAGACTAGAATATAGATCAAACAAATGAAGAAATCACCTCAAAAGTTAGATAATGCAAAAGGCTATCGATGAATTTAAGCATGCTTCGGCAAAGAATCGAAGATCTGAGAATGGGCTTTCCAAGAATGTTAATGGCGCGAAATCCCTGAATGATTATAACAAGTTATTGAATACAGCTGGGTGAAAATCTATCTGAAGAACTATCGACTTCCATACCTGATGTACTTGCCATGCCATGCAAAGCTGGCGATTTACATGTTTGCAGTGGAATAGGAGACGGAATATCAACTGGTATTTTGTTAAAGCCTTTCTGGGAATAATCAATGATAAGGGCCATGGAACCTGAAACAGTCAAAGCAACATTTCCAATAGTGTTCTTAAATATAAGAGAACATGAAGAGAACTGAATGAGACCTTGTATCCAAGGCAGAACGTCTCCACACCAGTAATATTTAACAGCTCAGATTGTATATCGGTATCCAAAGAAGATTTATTATCCTCCATAGATTCAGTGGAATCCAAATCTGTAAGTGTATTTAGTCTTTTGAGTAATGGAACTCTTTCCTGCTTAGCAAAGGATATGGGTTTATAAACAAAACTTCATCAGGTTCAGCAAGTACATGCCATAACATGAACTCTAGCAATTACCACGCAACATGTCAACTCTTCATGACAAGGATCTGAAGCAGCAGCAGTTGATCGCAAAGCAAGATCGAGAAGTGACTGTTGAATCAATGGCAAAAACGTTACTCTGATGTGGAGTTTCACTACCATGTAAGATTCTAGGTGACAAATAAAAGCAAGAAAGATACCTGTAACTTCTCAACAGAAATTTCATCAGGTCTTTTAGCAAGTTCATCACGAGAAATATCCATAAAATGAACCAAATAATCACCCTACAGTACATAGCCACTTTCGTAAATATACCAAAGCAGTCACTAATTAAGGAAAGGGCACATACATTGAAACAAGAATATGAGGCATGTAGTTTCATCATTGCACAAAAGCAGTAAGATTACCTTTCCTGAAAAATTCTCTCGAATGCACTACAGAATACAATACTCCCAACCTCCTAAAATATCTAAAATGAAACCCCAAAATAACTACCCCACCAAACTCAATCATAACTTCAGCATCTACCAACACACTGCTTAATTCAAGATCTTCCAAAGAGCCAATGCATGCCTATCCTATAAATTTATGCAACTAGAATGCAAGTATTTTAGTTCTCATATCATGTATGTCCTACACAAGTTAATGATATCAGTGACATCTTCATACAGACTTGCGCCTCAAATCCGAACACATTGTTCCAACAAAATCAGAACAAAGTTTATACTGGCTAATAAAGTATAAAACTATACATTAAATAAGAATAGTGGATAAAATCAGTTAACTAAAATAATATTGCCTTTTCAATAAATACATGCATCTGGATTAACATACCACAAGTACAACCTATAGAGCTTCAAATAGGAAGTAAAAAAGAGCCAATATTTGTGCAGCGAGACTGTTACTGTTATCATACTTTATCAATATTAAATAAAGTTCAAAACAGTATGTCTATAAGCACCTACATTCAACCTAGCAATATTAAAATATTCACAAATAGATATTGGTTACTCTAGAACACCATCTATCTGAGAATACAACATTACATGGTGTCATTATTTGTCAAAGTAATCATTCAAAATTTAACTTGTCAATGTCACAGATGCAATTCAGTGAAGCACCTGCATCAAACAAATCATCAATGTCTAAAAAATGACTGAAACGCAACATGGCAGATGAGCAAAATTCGTTTTATGAATAAAGCACATTAATAACTTAAAGCTCTAAAAAATTGGAAGTTGATAAGAACATGACCACCCAATAAACCTTACTAGATATGTAGTAATACTATTAAGTTACCTGATCAAGAAGAAGGTAACGCTTCAAAGCCCGCAGTTTTCCCACAAGGTCATACTGCAGAAAGAAAGGATATACTTTAGAAATGAAGAAAGGAAAAATATATATATATACAGCCAATAAAAGATAGTATAATTACAGTTTACCTTATGTCTGATGAGATTCAAGAGCTCACTACTGGCAAAGTCATAAGCAGTTTTAATGCATTCAAGATAATGATGGTTTGACTCAAAGCTCATTAACTTTGAATTGTCTGATAATGGTACCTGACACACAAAAACTAATCATGTTAGAGGAATTTTACAATTGAAAAATGAAACATGATTCAAAGTGTTTATTCACTTTAACATGATAAATGCAAAGAGTAGCACGTGAATGGAATCTACCTGAACATTATGTCCACACTCCCTCATAACATTCAAATATTTTCCTGTTGTCAAGATTATCCCAGCAACACTGACAAGGAAACTAGGAATACCATCTTTAAGGCTATAACGTTGCACCCAATACTTAGCATCATAGTCCTGAGTGAGACTCTCCTAAATAAAATAAGATCCTTTAGAGCAGCACAACGAGAGAAAACATGAAAAATTGTTCTTATATATTGTACCTTCTGCAGCAATTTGTTTTCAGCAATAAAGAATTCACCATAAGGGTCATCAATAACACCCTCATATACCCACCTGGAATTATTTTTGACAATGGTTATAAGAAGACAAATTTTCAGCAGAAAATATCAATTATCTTCATCTAATCATGAACACATAAAACAGTTCGCTGAAAGATTAATCACGATTAAATTAAAATGAAAAGCTATGAGAAATACCTTTCTAAGATTGCTAGGTATGCAGAGCTTGCCCTTTGGGTCATCTTCTCAAGCAATGACCGGACTGCATTATCACCTGCCATGGCTTTGGCCTACAAAGTATTTAAAACACAAGCAGTAGTGCAATTGAAGCAGAACCAAGCTACACTCATTCGAAAGGGAAGCTTATGCAACTATTTGACTCTTATTGTGAGAATCCATATCAGAAAAGCATCACAAATTTCATCATCCAAACCAAATGAAAATAAAAGTGATTAAAATGCTCTCTAAAAACCTTACACAGATATAAACAAATAAGATGTGCAAGTAGTATGAAACGAGACACAAATGTAGTTAATTCTTAACAAATTGCCCATAAACAAAGAACCTTACATGTTAAAAAACAGAACAAAAAACAAGGAGTTCCACCTATTGAGTTCAACAACATTGATCCTATATGGGTAATAATACCTTGCATTTTGATAGACAGACGAGAATGACTGAAGGTCTTAACTACCAGTCATAAGAGTTTGTTGGAAATAAGTGCACTATGTTAATTCAACCACCCACTCACAACTCTCAATCAAAAATGTATTATGAATTGTCATCAAATAATGTACCAGTACTTTTTTGGACATTTTACGGTTAAAAGAAAGATATCCACATATATTTCAGTCTGATACTAGTCTTCTACTAGACCAACAAAAGCATGCACAGAAAGACATAATTGCATAATTACCACCAAAGGGTTTGTGCATATTTGCATACAATAAAAGTTGGAAGAAAAAGAAGTTTATTATATTATTTCACCTGGCTTTGCAAGAGGTTAAGAGTTGTAGCACCACAAAAATTGTTGGATGAAGCCTTCTCAACCACAATTGACAAGGCATTAAATGATCCCATCATTGGCTGGAGAGTAGAGCACATCAAAACCATACAGTTATTATTGCTTGTCTAAGATGTTGGGGAGTGAAGAAATGCTGGAACAATGAGAACCTGACAAAAGAACCATAATGCTTGAACAGAGAGTCTACCAAGGCGAAATTGATGTTCAAGCTGTGCAACCATTGCTTGGTAATCCTAATATAGTAGCAAGAGAAAGAAGCGAAGATAGATGTCAAATAGACAAACCAAAGATCATCAAGTGCCAATAGAACACATGCAAAATAGATCTTCATCCTATCCAATAATAATTCTGATGAGGATCAAGATCACTGCTAAACAGTCCTTTCTTAATCAGAACTTTCAAGAACTAGAAATTTTATTAAGCTGTTTTGTACATTTAAACTCACATTATAATATACAGTGAAAAGATAGCTGTGTATGTCATTGTCTTGAAGTACCATAGTTCTGCAGGCAATATCCTATTGTTGTCTGAATATAAAACTAATTCAGGGGCATGAAATCTATTTTACAGTTTCTACAATAGGTTTCTTACACTTCCCACAACTTCTTGTGGGCTACCACTAATCCTACTTGACTAACCCCATAGATCATGTTCATGTTTAATTGGGATCTCTTGAAATCTTAAATATTTTTTACTGATGTTATCTTCCATAATCAGAAGACCCTCTATTTCTCATGGATATCACCCTTCATTGATCTCTCTTTGATAACTTTGTAATGTAAAATAACAACTTCAGATTATTTACTCCCAGAATACTCAGTATTCTGATCATCATCAAAGAAAAAAAAATCCTATAATGTATTTACGTGCATAGTTTTAGATCCACTGCCATTGTTACAAAAGTAGCACTAACAGACAAATTTGTTGCCACTTACTGAAAGCTGTTTTGAAGTTTCACTCAGAAACAAGCATACCAACAGTGTCGTTGAACCTATACGACCAATCCTTGAATGTTTAAATTTTCTGAGAGAAAATTTGCAATGTTAAGGGATATGCATATGCATGCACCTACAGATACATAGCATTTGCATATATCTTGGAACCATTAGCTCCTCCAATGTACAGAAACTGCTTTACTGTCAAATAAAACAATATCAAATTCCTTACACAAGCTAGACACTCAGAAGAAACAGGCAAACTACTAGTATAACAGATATTTAAAAATGAAAATAAAAAATTTCACCTTAAAGATTAAAAGAGCATGCAGTTAATTTTCCATGGAGCAGAATGTTTCAAGTTTTAATAAGAAAAAAGGATACAACTAATGGCATCAAAATAAGAGTTCCAGAGCACTAAAAGAGGATTAGGAAGTAAGTTTGAATGTATGTGGAAAAAAGAAAGAAAATTTTAAAAGAGAACAATAATATTATTATACCAGAAGGAAGGCTCTTAATGCAGCAGCAAATGCATGGTTAACCAATCCAGATTTGAAATGAGATTTGGCCTCAACAAAGTAATTGATCAACACATAATTCTGACACAGAGGGAAAATCCTCTGTGTCAACTCCTGCACCCACACATGCCAATCAGTGCCATGAGATGAGAGTCTATTGAACAGCTAAAGCACAATATAGTTGGGGATCCAACCTGCAGGGCAAGGTCCATGGAAGGGTCAATTTGGCAGATGACATGGTCTGCCCTTCCTCTCACTCTTTTAATTGAAATGTAGCGCCCATCAATACCAACCAGAGCTGACAGCAGGTCGTCAATTACCAAAAGCTCCTACATTTTCATAAAAGTTCCAAGTTTTGTCATTTATCCCAGAGAAAAAATATTTAATTTTCTTGAAATTGAACAACTAAAAACTACAATAAAGAATAATGACACATACCTGGACTGAGACTGGGTAGGATCCAATAACATTTTCTGAACCACGACTACACACAGATATCAAAATTATGAATTTTAGTACATATTACACGATTTTAAACTCGACTATGGCAAAAAACATAACTTTTTAGACAAAGTGCCTAACTAATACTAAGGGAAAGGCCGATCAGTTTGTTATACCTGAATGAATCCATTGATGACTTCACCCCCACAGTCTGCATTGAGCCTCTAGTCTCCTGAAACTATTGGAAAATTACGAAGACATCACATCCCTCCCAAGTCAATTCACCAAATGGTAGTCATTGTTCGATGCAAGATCCAAAATAATGACAAATTAAAAAAAAAAACTAAACTCAGCATACTTCCAACCTAGAATTAAGGTGCCGAGCCGTGCCGGTCGGCACCGGCGGAATTTACAGTTCCGCCGGTCGACAGGCGCCGAAAAACTTTGGCGCCGACAACAAAGCAGCAGTTCTCGCAGGAAATAGAGAGGGAGAGAAAGTACCGTCGGAGCAGCGGCAGCAGACGCAGTGGAGGCGGCGGGTGAGGCAGCGGGCGGAGGGCCGAGATGGATCAGAAAGAGGGGGATCGGTGGGAGAGGGGAGAGATGGAAAGCAGGGCCCGCGGCAGCAGGCGGCGGTCTGGATCGGGAGAGGGATAGCGGGGCGGGGAGAAGTTTGAGATGCGCTGTGAGAAAGAGAGAGAAGAATTCTAACCTTCTAAAAATGCATGTTAAGAAATATTGAAATGAAAGGTGTTTTTTAGAAAATGCTCATCTATTATGTGCTCAGTTTGGACTTAGCAACAATTTGCTTCATAAATGCTCAACAAATTATTCATCCAAAAATCGTAATCATTCGGTTAGGGTATGAGAGCGAGCGAGCGAGCAAAGTAGAGCGGCGATGGCGAGCACGACAATCTCGAGTGCGTCGCTTCCGTTGGGTGCGTGCATCAAGTGCCTACTGTCGGTTTCAGCCGTCGCCTCGGCGCTCTGCATCTCCGGCCCTGCTTTCTACTGGCGATTCAAGTAAAGCTTCGCCACCGCCAATACTCTTTCCACTTCCTCCGCCACCGCATCCGGCTGTGCACCTTGCTTCTGCGACTGCCGTCTCCCCTATCCGTTGGTGCAACTGCTCCTGGTCATATTGCTTTCTTTCTCATACTCTCATTCATTATTCTTGTTGCTTGTCTTGGGGTTAAGTTACTGCTGGATAGTTTGAGTGATGAATCTAGTGTGTAAAATGGGATCTTTGTATCGGAACTCTCCGTTTCTTTGATTGCGGATGAACTACATTTGCTTATTTCTGGCAAATGAATGTTGGAATCGCAGCTTTAGGAGGAAAAGACCATATATGGTTTTAGGGAAACTTTCCAATGCCATTTCTAGAATCTTGATGAGTCATATCAAAGAACATTTTTTATTGCTACTTGATACCATGACTTGCAAATCTGTTCACTTGGTAATTCGCAGATCCAGTCGTTCATCATAGCATGCCCGAAACCCTAAAAAATAATTATCTATCTATCTATATGACACTTAAAACGCTCTTATTTGACGACCACTCACGTGAACGGCACGAGGCAGACGTACTTTTGACGTCGACCGTCCGCATGGTGCGCCAGGTTGGTGGTAAGTGCGGTCATGCCTCTCCTCATCTGTTCGACAGCAGAAAAAGAAGACTAAATATAATATTCAATATCAGAAGAGAGAGAGAGAGAGAGAGAGCGAAAAAAACATTAAATTTTGTAGTTCGACTCGCCTCGTTGAAAATGTTTTATTCAAGTTATTTTTCTATATTGACACTTAAAACGCTCTTATTTGACGACCACTCACGTGAACGGCACGAGGCAGACGTACTTTTGACGTCGACCGTCCGCATGGTGCGCCAGGTTGGTGGTAAGTGCGGTCATGCCTCTCCTCATCTGTTCGACAGCAGAAAAAGAAGACTAAATATAATATTCAATATCAGAAGAGAGAGAGAGAGAGAGAGCGAAAAAAACATTAAATTTTGTAGTTCGACTCGCCTCGTTGAAAATGTTTTATTCAAGTTATTTTTTTTGCTAAAAATTCACCAAGTACAAGAGACTGATAACGCTCTTATTTGACGACCACTCACGTGAACGGCACGAGGCAGACGTACTTTTGACGTCGACCGTCCGCATGGTGCGCCAGGTTGGTGGTAAGTGCGGTCATGCCTCTCCTCTCTCCTCCTCTCCTCCTCCTCCTCCTCCGCCTTCATCAGCTCCCTCCCTTCTCTGAACGTCGTCACGATCCTCGACGTTCGTTTCGGAGAGGAGGAGGAGGAGGAGAGCCGGCCGTCTGATCTGGACCACTCTTGTGGGATCTGACTGGTGGCCGGATGTCCGACGCCTGCTCATCATGATGGGACGTCGTCTCCTCGCTTCGTCCTTTTATCTACTGTTCCTTCCACTCTTCCGCCATAAAGGACCGTGCCATCACGTGCTCCCTCTCTCTCTCTCTCAATCTATCGCTCTGTTCCTCTTCGTCCACCACCACACTGCCGCTGTGCAGCAGCGTGCAGGGCGAACAGCCAGCGGGCTTCTGCCCACCTCCCTCTCTTTCTCCTCCGAGTAAAAACGTGTCTATCTTTTATCTTTTATCTACTGTCGCTGCTGCTGTCTTTGTTTTGGTCCTGAATCCTGATCCGCTGCAGGCGGAAATGGAAGCTGCAGCTGCTCTTCTTCTTCTTCGCGGCTACAACACTGCTTCTTGCTTCGCGCTTTGCTTTTTGGCTTGACTGCCGTCGCCGTCGACATCGCTAACTGCAAGTGTAATATATATTCCTTCTGCTGTTTACAGTGCTTTCTTCTCCATCGCATCGATCGGTTGATTTCTTTATTAAGCTTAAATTAAGCTTTTTATTTTTCCAATTTCCCTGGGAGGCATCCATTTTTCCTGATAATAAAGATATGACAATGAAAAGTGTTTTGCATTTACGTAAATGAATTTCAAATAAGATGAATCTTAGCATACTTAAGTCATACACACACATAAACTAATGGTACTGAAGATCAAGATCAGTTAGTCACTATGCATCACTTGTATAAATCACATAAACATGTATTGGTGGATGAAAGCTCTTAAACGTTTATTTTTCACCTGAATACAGAAAACATAGTATAGGAATCTATCCTTGATAGATGCACCCACTTATTTTCAATACCTCTATATTATTATGTACAAAACAAGTAAAACTAGAATACGATACATAGTAGAACACCACGAGTTGCACTACTAGATGAATATCTGTATTATTGTGTAGCAGATTGTATTACCGTTTACTCATTTAACAGAAAAGAAGATAGACATGAAAAGTAAAAGCTTTTATAGTCCAATGAATATATAATTATCAGATTATACATCTTATGTGGATATATATCTATTTGTTTATGATAAACATACATGGCATTTATACGCATTTTACATTCACTATCTATTCCCCTTGTACCTTGTTGGTTGGTAGCAAGAACACAGAATCACCAGAACATACCTTCCTGAAGAGTAAAAAAGAACCAAAATTTCCACGACAGTGATAAGTCAAAATCATAAAGAGATGCATAATCTTAACCTTTAAAATCATCCATATAGTGAATTTTCTTTGAGACTTGAAATGAGCAAAGCACACAAACGTGGTCCTGTTATCCAACACCATGTTTTTTTTTAAAAACACACAGACAAGTCACTACCAGGTAAAATAATTGATATCAGACATTTAACATCATCAACATTTTTTCACTTAATATGGGCTCATTTGAATAATAAATATTCTCTATTATGACTGTAGGGATGGAAACGCTTACAGAAAATATTTTTGGAATTAAGAGAAGGAAATGAAATTATGAAATTGTACAAATCACAGCTTAAGGTTGTACCAAATTTGTGGGTTCCTTGTTGGTTTTTGTTTTTGGTTTCCTTTTTCATTATGCTTGCTCCATTCTCTATTATGCTTTTTGTTTATCATAATTAGTTAGTTGTGTTTTTGTAAACATTGATATCCATGAAGTTAACTCATTAATGTTACAATAAACAGAAAATCATTAACTTATTCTGCAATTTATAAAAAATAAGTGAATCGTTCAAAAAACTTAAAAATGTTTTATAGATAGTTTTTAAGTGAAGACAAAAATTCAAAAACATGTGGATGCAATTATGATATGACCTAATAATTTTGTTCTCCATTTGTTATGATAAAGGAGGGATGTTGAAATTTTTTCAATTGTTTGTTCTGATCATGGTGATCAGCAAACAAGGCTTTTTGTTATTGCACTTCATTCATCTTATGTGCATATTCTTTACTTTGTGTTATATTGATATTGTGCTTTTTGTTTGTTCTTTCTAGGGATTGGCTGCTTCTTGTGCAGAATCTTCCTGGAAGCTATTTTTCTCACAAAAATTGCTGGTTTGCTTTGTGTTGGTTTGGTGCTTCTATAAGGTACAAAGTACAACCTATTCTTGAAAACTTTTCGTATGGTTATCTTATTGTTCTATAATTATTGTTTGTGTATTATTCTGTTTATTTTAGTTTTTATGTTCATTATCTTTTCGATTCAATAGTTTTTTTTTGGGAATAGATATGTACCAGTGTTTTACTTTCATTTAGCAATGATTGTTGGAATTTTGAACATTGTCTCATTTTCACTGTGATTGTTGATAAGTGTTTTGCTTTGATTTGGCGATCATTGTTGATGTTTCAAACATTGTTTTGTTTATACTTTGGTTGTTGATCAATAATGGTGATGTCAGTAATTGTTGACGTTTCAAACATTGCTTCAGTTTCATGCATAACATGGACAAAAATGCCTTACGTCGAAAAAAATATGCAGAAATGTCATCTGATAAAAAAGCTGCTATTTTGGAAAGAAGAAGACAGATGCGGTTGGCTAGAAAAATACAACTAGCAGATTTTGATCTAGGTAGTCAGAGTAGTCAGATAGGAGACTCTGAGGTAATCAAACTCATGATGGTAACACTTATGTTGGGAGAGCTTTTTTTGCTTAAATTGAAACCAACGTTTTGTTTCTTCTATATGACACTTATTCATCATGTAAGCAGCCTCTACGAGAAAATATACCATCTATACCTATAGTAATCGAGCCCGATACTCAATGCACAGAGAATAATGGTTCTCGCTCCTGTGCTGTAAGAGGTTAGGAAAATTTTTATTCCTGCATTAGGTTCTCTGTTTGTGCTTTTATCTTCTAAGGTGATATGGTTAAATGAATATTATTGGTGTTTTGTTAGGGAAAACATGTGGATGTAATTTACCAACAGAAGCAATGAGACTTCCTTCTGCCTTAGATTGTCAACACTGTGGAGCAAAGAGATTTTATTTAGAACCTCCTAATTTTTGTTGTGCTGGTGGTGAAGTCTTTTTGGTTTGTCCTCCAATGCCATATGATCTTCGATCCTTGTTAATTGGAACAGAAGAACAATCAGTACAATTCAGAAAAAACATTAGGACCTATAATAATCACCTTGCCTTTACTTCATTTGGTGCAAAATATGATAAGACCTTAACCCAAAATCAATTTGGTGTTTACACTTTCAAAGTGCAGGGTCAAATTTACCATTTCTTAAATGGTTTGCGACAAAATAGCTCTGAGAAACCTTCTGGAATTCAGTTCTATTTTTTTGATACTGAGGAAGAACTACAAAGAAGACTGGATTCGTCAAAAAGATTAGATAAAGAAACTCTAAGATTGCTTTTGCGCATTCTTGAAAACAATCCATATTGTAGGTTTTTAAAACAGTCAAGAGAAATTCCTAACATTGAGAACAAAACAATTGTCTTGAGTGCAAACCCTTGTTTAAACCAACGAAGATACAATCTTCCTTCGGTCTCTCAAGTAGCAGCTATTTTTTCTGAACAGGAGGCTGATTCTTATGATCAAACTATACACATTCAGATTTATAGTCTCTCAAATACAAGTCATAGAATCAAACATTACTATGGTTGTTATGACCCTTTGCAATATCCCCTTTTATTTCCACGAGGTGAAATTGGTTGGCATATTGGGATTCCACGGGACAAAAAAAGGAAAAGAAATAGTCTACATCAACAGTTAGAAGATGGCGATATGATTGAACCAATCAGTTTTAGCTCAGTTGATGAATTATTAGAGTTTGAAAGCTCAGGTGAATTTTTTTGTAGTTATGTTTAGATTGTCAAACTAAGTGGAAACTTTTTTTCCCCTTCTTTTCTTGCTCGATGTTTATACTTTTTTCCTATGACTTCTAGGTGCTGACAAGGCCAAAAACAGTAGCAGCACTGTTACCGCTAGGGAGTATTATTGTTATAAGTTTCAAATGAGGGAGAATGATGAGTCTATGCTTGTGCATACAGGAAGAGCATTTCAACAATTTGTCGTTGATGCTTATATAAAGATTGAGTCCTGCAGATTAGATTTCCATAGAAAAAAACAGAATGAAATTAGAACAGAAATGTTGCAGGGTGTTCTTGATAGCTTATCTTTTGGACAAACAAATGGGATCAATATAGGTCGTAGAGTTGTTTTGCCTGCATCGTTCATAGGTGGCCCAAGAGATATGAGGCGTAGGTATTTAGATGCAATGGCACTTGTTCAAAAATATGGAAAGCCAGATATTTTTTTGACAATAACTTGTAATCCAAATTGGCCTGAAATTCAAGAAAATTTAAAATATGATGAAACTCCAAATGATAGACCTGATCTTTTAGCGAGAGCTTTTAGGGCGAAGTTAGAACTACTTAAGGTAGAATTGTTTAAGAAGCAGAATTTTGGTCAAGTAGCTGCATACGTATATGTCATTGAATTCCAAAAAAGAGGCATGCCACATTGCCATTTTTTGCTCATATTAAAACTTGGTTCGAAGCTTCTAAATCCCACAGCCTATGACCGTATCGTTTGTGCTGAAATACCAGATCCAAAGTTACATCCGTATTTATACTCCTTGGTTACAAAACACATGATGCATGGCCCATGTGGTTCGATGAATATAAACAGCCCTTGTATGAAATCGGGGAATTGCAAAAACCATTACCCTAAAAATTTTACTAGCCATACTTATCATGCAGATGATGGTTATCCTCATTATCGTAGGAGGAATGACGGCCAAAGAGTTAGGATTAGAAATCATGAACTAGATAATAGGTGGACTGTTCCATATAATCCATATCTTTTGGCCCTGTTTGATTGTCATATGAATGTAGAGATATGTTCTACTATTAAATTGGTCAAATATCTATACAAGTACATCTACAAGGGTCATGATGTTGTTAAGTACTCTTTTATATCCATAGATGATTGTACTGAAATAGATGAAATCAAAGAATTTCAAGACGCAAGATGGGTAGGTCCATCAGAAGCTATGTGGAGAATTTTTGCATTTAAATTGAACCAAATCAATCCATCTGTTTATACTCTTCAAGTTCATCTTGATGGTCAGCAGTTTGTGTCATTTAGTAAGAGTTCTGACTTGGTTATGCTTGCTGAGAATTCTTACTTTAGTAGGACAACATTGACAGAATTTTTTTGGATGAATAAGCAAAATAAAAAGGCTCAAGACTTGAAACTTTTGTACAAAGAATTTCCAAAATACTTTGTATGGTGTGGAAAGACAAGGACATGGTTTCAGCGAAAGAGGGGTGATGTGATTGGTAGAATGGTTACAATAGATCCAAAGGATGGTGAACGATACTATCTTCGCCTTCTACTTTCTCATGTAAGGGCTCCAACTTCTTACGATGATTTGATGACAGTAGATGGCAAAAAACTAAATTCATTCAGACAAACTGCATTAGAGCTTGGATTCTTACATTCTGATAATTACATAGAACAAACTCTCAACGAAGCATCCCAATTCCAGATGCCCTATGCATTGAGGTCTCTCTTTGCGATTCTTCTTGTTTATTGTTCTCCTAATAATCCCAAAACCCTTTGGGAAAAATTCAAGAATGATTTATCTACTGATATGCAAAGGACTTATACTCGATCAGGACATAATTCTTTTTATATCCAAAGAAAAGTGCTGCAAGCTATTAACACGTATCTGATGCAAATGGGTAAAAATCTTAAGGATTATAATTTGGTCTCAAATGAAGATGATGTTGAGGATGATGAACAATTCACTAGAGAAGTTATAAGTGAACGAAACATTCCTATTACAGCTGAAGATATGTTGTTAAGTGAAAAGTTAAATCATGAACAACGGCATGCATATGACATCATCCTTGAAAAGGTATTTTCTGCTAATGGGCATGCCTTTTTCATAGATGGTCCTGGTGGCACCGGAAAGACCTTCTTGTATCGTGCACTTTTAGCAACCTTAAGGTCTCAAGGATTCACTGCTATTGCAGTGGCAACTTCTGGGGTTGCCGCATCAGTTTTACCAGGTGGAAGAACAGCTCACTCAAGATTTAAAATACCTCTAGACTCATCAGAAAATCAAGTTTGCCAACTTAGCAAACAAAGTGCTGTTGCTAAGTTAATTATTCAGGCCAAATTAATTGTATGGGACGAGGCATCCATGGCCAAACGAGAGTCATTGGAATCATTTGATTCACTATTGAAAGATTTAATGACTTCTGATAGACCGTTTGGTGGGAAAGTTGTTGTTCTCGGTGGTGACTTTAGGCAAACATTACCTGTAATTGAAAAAGGATCAAAACAAATATTGATTGAGTCATCAATTGTTAACTCACATTTATGGTCAGGGATTCAAAAGATTTACCTCAAAGTGAATATGAGAGCCATTCTTGATCCAATATTTTCTGAATTTTTATTAAGGGTGGGTGAAGGAAGAGAACTGGTTGATGAAAATGATGATATCAGTTTACCACATGAGATAATTATTCCTTACACAGAAAAAGAAGAATCATTGAACAGGTTATTTATTTATTTATTTACATTTTTTACTTTATTTCTTTTGCATTCAAGTTTTCTTCATTTTTAATGGATTAAAGATATTCGACAGGTTGATCAACTGTGTTTTCAGAGACTTAAACTTCTATGCACAAGATCCCATACAAATGATCAATAGATGTGTTTTAGCTCCAAGAAACAATGCTGTTGATGACATTAACCATCTACTGATTGAGCGATTTCCTGGTTCTTTACATATTTATACAAGTGTTGATAAAACTCTTGATGAGAGACATCAAGGAGATTTTGAAGATTTTTTAAATTCCTTGAATCCAAGAGGACTGCCTCCTCATAAACTACTGCTAAAACATAATTGTCCCATAATACTTCTTAGAAACTTAAATCCAACTGATGGACTTTGCAATGGAACAAGGTTAATTTGCAGAAAATTAGGACAGAGTATAATTACTGCTGAAATAGCTTTTGGTCAACACAAGGGGCAAATTGTTTTCATACCTAAAATTTCTCTTCATAGCCTTAACACCGAAAACTGTGGAGTTTCATTCAAGAGAGTGCAATTTCCAATTAAATTATGTTTTGCCATGACAATAAACAAATCCCAAGGCCAAACATTAGATTATGTTGGTTTGTATCTAAAAGAACCTGTTTTCTCCCATGGTCAATTATATGTTGCTCTTTCAAGAGCTAAAACTACTGAAGCTGTGAGGGTTCTTATTATTCCTCCTACTTTTGATGAAAAAAAAAATGACACAAAAACAAGTAATGTAGTTTATAAAGAAGTGTTTGCTCTGGCACAACATTGATACGCACTCAGAACTCTTCTTTTTTTTTGTGTGTTAAGGTTTGTACCATTTCAATAACATTATCATGTTTTTGCTCATGCTTCAAAATTAAAGATAGTAAATTTACTATTTCATTTTTCTAATATATTTTTACACCAATTTTTTTTAGTGTCATGGCTACTGTTCCGATTGATAAGTTGACAAATGATGATCAACCTTGGGTGGCTACTATTACTGTTGAAGAAAAGCTGAACCTTATTCAGTCTATGAAAAGCCCTACGAAATTTCAAAAATTTATTTTTTCTGATACTCAGGTAAAATTTAGTATTCAATTTCTTCTTTAACAAAATTCATATTCCTTATTAGATTGAATTTTTTTTATTTAGCAAATCATATACCTCGTTTTGTTATATATGCTCTGTTAGATGTAGTTATGTTTTATCAGATGTGTCTACATAAAAATTTTTCCTAATTGTAACTTTCAAAATTAACGCTGCACAGGGAGCTAAGGTTGAAGGAATCATGTTTAATAGAGCAATTGAAACAATGGCCTCGAAACTCCAACCTTATAAAAAGTATCGCATATGCTCAAATTAGAGAAATCAAAGATCCAAAATATAGACCAGCTAATGTTCTGATGCAATGGGTAATAGGTGTTGATACAGTTATTGAAGAAATCGATGATGATATCATATCATTGACTTCACTCCATTTCAAGATCTTCCAACATGTGGACAAAAAAGATGCTGTTGTTGGTGAGCAATAATTAACTTTTATCCCATTACTTTAGAATGACAATATTTGTATACACATTGTAGATATCATCGGAATCCATTTCAAAGCTGTATCAACAAAACATCTTGGCCATTTACCATTGTGGCACTTTTATTTTCTCCATATTAACTGTTTTATTTTTTTTCCTTTCTGTAAAGCATGCATTCCATAATGTTATCTGGAAAGACTTTCTTGTTTGAAGGGACAATTCTCTTGAACGAAAGTGAAAAAATTTGATTTTGATAGCACGGCGACTTCGGGTGTCCTATTTCAATGGTAACACCTTTTCTTATTAACTTGCTTCTTTTGCTATATATAACTATTTGTCTTTTATATCCAATTTTTAATCAACCAATCAATTTCATAGGGATTGAATTATCTACACATTTCAACTCAGTTTTACTTGTTGACCCACCTATTGCTGAAGCTATGCGTTTGAAAAATTGGTCAGTACTATATATCTTATTTTGCCTTCCTATAAAAAATAAAACATTATATTTCTTCTTCCTATTTTAAGTAACATGTTAATTTATTTGTTTGTTATTAAAGGGTAAAGAGAAATAGAAAAATGATTCAAGACTATGTCATTGACAAGGGCACAAATCAGCATATTCACAATGTGACCATTCCTACAGATAGCAACATTACATTGCTTGCCAATATTTTGCCATTTCAAAAGGTAATTATTCACTTATCCATCCACTTTTAGAGTAATCTAAAGTTTTTATGCATGAGTAACATAATTGTTTGCTTAAAGATAATTGCTATATGGAAAAATTAAGCTTCAAGGAAATTCCTATTCTATTGTTTGTTCATGCATGATCAGGTAGCTCTTATCAAGGCCAAAATAAACTTCAAAGAAATCATCCAAAAATATTACTATATGGCTTGCAAAAAATGCTTCCACGCAACCACAGCTGCCTATCATTATGAATACACATGCAATTTCTGCAATGAAAAGCAATTAGCTGAACCAAGGTAGTTCCATAGCATTTTCTTTTTCCTATATATTGTTCTAATTTTCTACGATCATGTTTTGAAATATTTATAGATGTCAGTTTGAGGTTAATTTCTTATATATTGCTCTAATTTTATGCCATCATGTTTTGAAATATTTATAGGTGTCGATTTGAGATTAATCTAAGTGATGAAAGTGGTGCCATTACAGCAACTCTTTTTGGAGAAATGGCTGAGCAAATCTTAGGCTTAACTGCAACAGAAGCTATGAAGACACCTTCAAAAGTTGGTTATATTTTTATATCTTATTCTTCTTTAAATGCTTTTTTCCAAGGTTTTTTTTCCTTTCAGTTATCTATGTGAATTGATTTATCTATACTTTGAGATAAAATTTTTTTCTTCATAATCAATGTTCAAAGTTTATTTTAAAATCTTTCTTCTTCAACTAGAAAATGCCTTTTGGTTTAGTGTTATCTCTATTTTAAAGAAACAAGACAGTCTTCACTTGTGGCAAATTTTATGAATAGAATACGATACATAGTAGAACACCACGAGTTGCACTACTAGATGAATATCTATATTATTGTGTAGCAGATTGTATTACCGTTTACTCATTTAACAGAAAAGAAGATAGACATGAAAAGTAAAAGCTTTTATAATCCAATGAATATATAATTATCAAATTATACATCTTATGTGGATATATATCTATTTGTTTATGATAAACATACATGCCATTTATACGCATTTTACATTCACTATCTATTCCCCTTGTACCTTGTTGGTTGGTAGCAAGAACACAAAATCACCAGAACATACCTTCCTGAAGAATAAAAAAGAACCAAAATTTCCACAACAGTGATAAGTCAAAATCATAAAGAGATGCATAATCTTAACCTTTAAAATCATCCATATAGTGAATTTTCTTTGAGACTTGAAATGAGCAAAGCACACAAACGTGGTCCTGTTATCCAGCACCATGTTTTTTTTTAAAAAACACACAGACAACTCACTACCAGGTGAAATAATTGATATCAAACATCTAACATCATGAACATTTTTTCACTTAATATGGGCTGATTTGAATAATAAATATTCTCTATTATGACTGTAGGGATGGAAACGCTTACAGAAAATATTTTTGGAATTAAGAGAAGGAAATGAAATTATGAAATTGTACAAAGCACAGCTTAAGGTTGTACCAAATTTGTGGGTTCCTTGTTTTTGTTTTTGTTTTTGGTTTCACTTTCATGTTGTAGCAAACCAATCAACGCATTCATTTACCGGTCAGTAAGAAATATAATTATACTTATGTTTTTGGCAGATGCATATTGATAGTGTCCATTCATCTTTGGAAACAAAAGAATATATAATCCAGATCAAACCTTCAAAACAAAAGGATAAAGAATCACAGCACAAATACTCCATTGTATATTGTGTCGAATACAAGCATGTGGAAAAGTCATCAAATCTACTGACTCATCCAATTTGTGAAAGCTCAGGAGTATTAAATTCCAAAGAAGAAAACCTAAATATCCAGGAGTATGCAACCGATGTTACTCTGCCATTGCTCTCTCCAGGTAACATTACTGACATTGTTGTACTGTATAATTAGTTTAGCTAAACACTATGCTTGTCTTTAAAATTTAAGAGATTTGTGACACATACATTCTTAAATATTGTTGAATGTTCTAGACACTGAAAAAGCTACAAGCTTAGACGTGCGCACATCTCTTACTGAAAAATTTAGATTTGAAGATCCAGCTGCTTCCGATGACGATAGTGAAGAAAGAAACCCCAAAAGACGCAAAGCCTAAAGCATATCATCACTTTTCTAAGATTTATGAGCAAACTTTTGTTAAGTTAATCTTTTTATCAGGCTGATTTTGAGTGCTTCTGATGGATTCTTCATACATGAAGAATGTGTTTAAATGTAATCAGTTCTTCATGACTGAAGAAACTAAGAAACTTTTGTTTGATACAATGTTCATGAAAAAACTTTTGTATGATGCATCCTTGGTGTATGAAGCATTTGCTTTTGCTTGCTGCCCAAAGGTATTGGGAATTTTAGAGCGAAATAAAATTGTGCTTATATATATAATTGTCTGTCCTGGTCGAAAGACAAGATCAATCATTGAAATTTCCGAATTCTGGCAGTAAACTAAGCTCAAAAGTTCCTTGGCACCCAAAATCTTTCTGCCAACTAGGCGAGGAGGGGCATCTAAACACTTTATAAATAGCCCACGCGAAAGCATAAGAGAGCTCCCGTAAAAGCATAATAGATTCACGACTATGGAGGCCTAACGAGTGGTAATTGCAGTGTAGGTTTAATTCATCCACAAGGCTTGTATTTATACTTGTATTTAAGCTACCAATCACAATCACGAATACCAATACTTATAGCACACACCGCGCAACGCGCGGTGCATGTACCACCTGCTAGTTATTATAAAAATACAATGTTTGTCGTGCAGTCTTATGTAGCTATATAATGAATCAAAATTTTCTTCTACTATAATTATGTGATAAGATGCATTTTATTTATCATTACATTATTCTCATGACGTACTCATCATAAGGACTCCGTGGCCCAATGGATAAGGCGCTGGTCTACGGAACCAGAGATTCTGGGTTCGATCCCCAGCGGAGTCGCTTTTGGTTTTGCATGTTTTTAAAAAAATCATTTAAATATGTAGAGTGAGAAAATAAATAAAATTTGGATCATCCAAATAATAAGCCACTCAATCTTAAAAAAAAAAAAATCTTGTGGAGTCTTTCCATGTTATTTTTGTATTTTAATTTCACAAATACCATTGTCTTTACCAAGAAATGATATAAAAATGTAAAAGTGAGAGAATGAGTGTGTATATATATTATAAATATCATCCAAATAGATATTTAAATAAAATTTAAAAATATATTTTAAATTCACAGTGTCATCGACTCGCAGTGTCCAGCTTCATCGTTAAGGTAATTAATATCTGAGAGTAATAGTTTGGTACGATATCGGATAAAAATCTAACCTAAATGTCCTACTAATGTATTTTCTTTGTCCCTTTCCTTTGATATTATTAATAAAACTTGAAGAGTTATTTATTACACATCTGGTGGGGAAGCAAAATTCTTCTCTCAAATTTCCTTTACAATTTACTTTGTCCATAAATTTGATTTGTATCTTCAAACTAATTCCAAAACCTGCTTAGTTTAATATCAGCTAAATAGCATAGTTATTAAGCACAATTAGTTAGAAAACCCGTCTAATGATATGGCTTCCATCTAATTTCATTCTTAATAACAAGACTTCGGTCAAACAAAAATGATAATCTCTCAAGTTGAACAAATCGTTTATGAACGTGAACAAGCTGATGAAGAAATGGAACCTCGGCAAAATTAAACAGTCACAAAGAAATCTGGTGTCAACTTGTCGTGGATTTTGTTTGTAAACAACCACAAGGATGCTTCCTCCATTACTTGCTTACGTTAACTGGTAGGTACACACCCTCTGCTGCCAACCAAACATTATCACGGTGCTTATCGCGCATGCCGCACACCTGCAGCAAATAAACGAAATTCAACTGATTGCATAGCAATATGAAACAAAGGACTTAAAAGAACTGAATCTGTGAGATTTCTTAACAACCATAATGTTTAAGTTGCTTATCAACTGAAAAGAAGATGGTCCTTTGCGACTCCAATGGAAACTGGATCGACGTATCATTGGTACAGGAGAAGCTTCCATTAAAGTTCAATATGAATCTTTAGGCACTCATGATGAGATTTATGGGCGCTATCTATCAGTAGAAAGTATAATAATACTTTCAAGAAATACTCTATATATATATGTTCGAACAACTCTTGGTATATTCTTTTGTACAGAGAACTAGAAACCATACAAAGTTTTTGTTGACTTCAGCATATTTATCTGATGAATGAAAACTTGCAGCGGATCATTTTATTACCTCTTGCTGTCCACCTGCTATCCTGTTGAACTTCTTCTCATGACTGTGTAAGTAACCACTGGTATCAACATGTAGAAGCCTTACGCGCTGGTTTGTCTTCCAAGTTTTTCCACTGCCCTCAATCTCAAGACTACATGATGAATCCAAGAATGAACTGAATTAGCACAACTGAGTTAGATGATGGCTGTAATTTCAAAACAGCATGGAGATCTCACCGCCAAAAGTCACCAGTATCTGATTGGTCGTCCCCCCAAAGCAGCTTACCTAGAGGCAATGCCATTCAGATATATACTTAAGTAGACAGAAAAAGCAAACATGTGAATAGACAATAAATAAATCAACTATGATCTTGACAACTGGGCCATCCGATGGAATGGAAAACTCAACCTATATTCTCTAGGTAAATATTAGCATGTAATATGTAAAGTAGAACCTCACTAACCTCAAGGTTACCAGATAATGGAGAAGCATACAGGTGGCTATGGAGCCATCTGCGAGTTACCATATGTTGTAGTCGGATGATAGCTCCATTTTCAGTGACATCACCCTGTCTGGCTGATGAATCTGGCTGGGGCCTTACAATCTGTAAATGATTGTCTAATGTAAAATGAAGGTAAACACAACTGCCTAAAATTAAAATGTCAATAAAGAAAAGAACCTAGAAGCCTCTTTCTTAGCCCGCTTAGCTGATGATCACAATCATGTTAGCCCCAACTATGTGGGATAACTACATGTACTCTTTTACTCCATTGAAAATCATGCAATGTATATCACTAATAATATTCAGATTTATTAAATCACTTTTAATTATGTCAACTTTAAATTTTTATTTGGTCTCCCTTTCTGTTTTGCCTTCTACTCTAATTGATTAAACTTGTTTGATTATAATCAATTTTGTTGATCAACATTCATTGTGTTCATACAATCTTAATGTATCTCCTCTCATTTTACTTTGTATTTGAGCAACCTTTAGTTGCTCCCATAGTACTGTATTATGATTTTGCCCTTGTAGTAATTCACACATTTCACTTAGCATTCTCATTTGTTTTTTAGATGTGTTAATACTTGTTGAATAATAAATCTAAAATTCAGAATCCCTATGTTTCTCAATTCCCTTAGCTGATGTGCTTATACATAAAAACTTTGAAAGTCATTTAGCTAATTGGTTTTATGGAAAGATGGAAATGATTATAGATACAACAAACAACAATGTGCTTCTCACTAACTGATATAATAAATAAGTGTAAGTGCAAGGAATAAATAAAACGATAAACTGGAAAATAGTAGAACAAGAAACAAAATCATGGAGCCTGATAAATTTGTAGTTTATCAAAAAAAAAAGTATATACATATGTGATATGCCATACAGTATAGCGTGAGGAGGAAAACTTAAATTGTTACAGGTCCAGTGCAAATGAAGTACTATAACCCAGAATTTAAAAATTGTTCATAAACGGATTCAAATGGCTTGAAAGACTAATCAATGCAAATTCCACTTTTTCTCAAGCATTACTTTATCAATTAACAAAGTTCAATTGCTCAAACTTTCAAAGAGACATCACTTATTTTGCAGGTTTTCAGAAGAAAACTTTCATCGGCAATAAAGTTGTAAGCTTCATGAGACGACTTGAATTTTACAACAATTCAATAATGTAGCAAGCAAGGCCAATTAATTGAGATTTAGGTGTAACTCTTGAACATTGTATTTTCCATATAATAGAGTTTAGCATGGTATGCATTTAATGCTTGTCACTGTCCTTGTCAGGCGGACCTACACTCAGATAACAGTCGTTTGACATCTGCAAAGTGCCCACCTGTTATCTGCAGTAATGATGTTGTCATGGGGATTCAAGCTTAAGGATGTCTAAACAGGCCTCATCCATCCAAGATTTTCTATAGTAACCTCCCCAGCAACAGCTGCTCTGAGCTCAGATACTGACTTTGAGCATACCCACCAGGTCTATTTCTGGTACTCTCCTTCGCACATTAATCAACTAGATATAACTCACTCTCCCAGGGGAAGAATCATATCAGATCACCAAGTCCACATCAATCCTATAAGTTGTCATTCTTTTGATATAATCTTCCTGTTTGCCTTATTCTTCCACCCAAATACTTTCCATGAAGCCTTTATCCTTTCAAATTCATTTTGAATTGGTCATTAGGTATTCAGATCTTGCTTTGCAGAGCGGTAGTTTGGAAAGGAGATGCATATGAAAGAAAGATATAATGTAGACCCTCAATAAAAAACAAGCGACCCGGGCAAAAATTTCAATTTTATGGAAGAAAAACCCAAAGCACAGCAACAAAATAAGACAGCGAACGTTTCAAATAATTCCAGTAAACGCGCACCCAATAACTATTGGAATCGCCAACATCGGGAGATCCAGTGACCGATTGCTGCCCGCTCCCGGATCCATAAGGTAAGTCGTGCGAGTGCAGCCGGTGCTTCGTTCTCTCGTGCATCAATTTGAGAACAGAACCGTATGTGATCTGCCCAAATAAATATCGAATGGAGTGAAGCAATAAAGCATAAAACCGGGAATCAAGAAAATCATTGCAAATATATCAATCCGGGATCGGTAAGCAAGTACCTCAACGGCATCGCTGGCGCCGGCAGAGACGGTGCGGAAAGGGCCCTCGTGGAGACTGAGGAAAAGGAGGAGGACGAGGAGGAGGATGGAGAGACGCATTGCGAATTGGTCCTGGTCGCGCGATGGCGGAGGAGCGGAGATGGAAGACGAGGATTCGTGCGGAATCTCGGCCGCTTCGACTTGAGCTGTCAAAGGCCGTGCCTGGTCGAGGTAATCGAGCCGGGCAAGTTCGACACCGGCCTAGGACGAACACTGGCTCGGTACCGTGCAGCTCGGGCTGTGCCCGGTTCAGCTTTGATGAAATATTTATAGTTAAAATTGAAATAATAAAATAAAAATATTATTAAATTAAGTTGTTTTTTTTCCTCTGTCGATCAAAGGGGCAGAGAAAAAATAGAATGCGGCAATCCGATAGACATGTGGCAACGCTCTCTTCTTCTTCCTCGTTCAGGTCATCGTCAGGTTGCGATTAAAGCCCTACCGATTCCAGACTCCGGAACCCTCCTCCACAGTTGCTGTCGATTTGGATCCATGGCTTCTGCCGCGGCTCGATTCTTCTCCGCAAACCGCGCCCTCCACAGCGCCTCTCGGGCGATAAGGGTGAGTCCGCCGACTGCAGCGTTCTGCCATGCCTCTTCCAAAATCTCGGTTGGATTGCCCATCCCAGTGCGTCGAGATCTCAATTTCTCTTTCAAATTACGCAAATACGTCGGCGTTGTGTCGAAACCAGTAAGGACTCCCGGCGCAGCTTATGCCACTGCTGCAACGGAGGAGAGCATCTATGATTTCACCGTAAAGGTGAGACCTTTATGTATTCTTCAAGCATTTATTATGAATTCGCCCTAATTAAGGTTACTTAAAGACAAGCTTATTTTGGGTGCGAAATGAGAAGTATAATAGTTGGTTCCTTCAAGGATCTTGAATGCGTTCTACTCAATCTGTTCAGAATTCAAACGTAGGATCTCTTACGCCGCGCTTTGTTCTTGTTCTCAAAATCTATCAATGTTTTATAAGTGAAATTTTGTATGAGATAGATTCGGGAGATATTGGTTGATCACAGAATCACTTTGTCGATTAAGTAGAGAAGTTGCAGGCGACAATTGTCAGATTGTTTAATCAGTATTCATAGTTTATAAATTTGATAGATCTATAGCTTATACCTTCTTATTTCTTAAATGAAATCTCAAGGTTGTTCTGCTTTATGCTAGTCTTGTCAAAGATGTTAGGCATGATATATTGAATCTTGGCTCCCCAATTCCTGTTTTCTTAAAGGTTAAAAACTAATGCAGGATATCGATGGAAAGGATGTTTCTCTGAGTAAATTCAAAGGGAAAGTTTTGTTGATTGTTAATGTTGCTTCACAATGGTAATGCTCTAAAAATCCTAAATTAAATTCTCACTTGGTACTACTTGTAGCAAAAAATTTATTATGTGAATAGGTTAATGATGAAACTTTGCTTTTGATTTCTAGTGGCTTGACATCATCGAATTACACAGAGCTCTCTCATATTTATGACAAGTACAAAACACAAGGTATGTTATATTTGCAACAGGATGAAGATTTTTTATTTTTTTGCTTTTTCACACCTAAGCGTGTATTGATGTAGCACACTTGATCTGCTTCTAGTGACACAAGTCACTTGGATAGTTAAATCTTGGAACTTTATGAGGGTGTTTAGGGATCTTGTGGGTGAGGTATTTGGCTAAATACAGTGCATCAGTTTTTGAATGAATCTTCTTTTGGAATGATAATGCTGGGGGAGCATTTAAAGATGTATGGAGATTTGGAATGATGTTTCTTCAGCAATGATATTTATATAATTGTTTGCAAAATCAACTGCAGGTTTTGAGATTCTAGCCTTCCCTTGCAATCAATTTGGAGGCCAAGAGCCTGGATCAAACTCAGAGATTAAAGAATTTGCTTGTACAAGGTTCAAAGCAGAATATCCTATTTTCGATAAGGTTATGCATACTGGATCTTCAATAATCATTTTCTTTCTGGCATTTAAAATGCACATTCACTTGTTCAAGTAAGTAGAAATTACTTCTCTGAGTATTTTATATGGTGTCAGGTTTATGTTAATGGACCAAATACTGCACCGGTGTATCAGTTTCTCAAATCCAGTGCCGGAGGATTTCTGGGTGGTCTTATAAAGTGGAACTTTGAAAAGTTCTTGGTTGATAAGAATGGAAAAGTGGTGGAAAGACATATGCCAACAACTTCCCCCTTCCAGATTGAGGTGTGTGAAGCAAACGAACATGCTTATATGATTATGTTAATTTGTCTTAATCATGCTAACTTTCTGCTTAGTGCATCATTAAGGTGCCATATTAATACTTTGATAGTTGATAAAACTATATAGATCCTCGCGTGCCTAAGAATTAGCGGCTATTCTACATTAATGTTTCTAAGATACTTTTATAGTTTCAACATAGATCTGTTTTGAGTTACAGATTCTTGATTATATGACTGATGTGTGTTCATAAGTGGAGTTCCCTGACAAGATTAAGAGAGGTTGGTGCAAATCTCAGGAAAATTAATCATACCAACTAATGTATATTCTAGTGAATAAATCTTGCTCGCCAAAGAATTGGGACTCAGGATGTTGCATCCTCGCCAAATAAAAGGATTGTTCATTGCTTGATATATATGTTTCTTGCATCTGGTTAGAGCCCTTAGATTGCTTCTCATACAGCTCCACTTTTTGCAGAAGGATATCCAGCAACTCCTTGCTGCATAGGTAACTCTATCCATGCAACTGTGAATCGAGCACCATAACATGTTCTATCGAGATTTTGGCCGCCTGTGGTGTTTCTGGGGTCACAGAGTCCCCTGAATCTGATAAAGCTTCGTTATAGCTACATGCGTGTATTTCCTTGGTAAACGTCACAAGTATCTTGTGCCTCTGCCTTCATATCAATTCCCTTTTCAAATGAACTGGAAGACATAATTTACAAGCTTCTTTAGAATAAATTAAGGAGTAATTTGTATATACGATAATGTTTCTTTTGCGTTTAAGGAAACTAGTGCCTCTGATACTAGCGACTGAACGTATTAGTGAGTTAATGCATTTTTACTGGCAGAAAGGATGTTTTTATAGTTTCTGCTCGAAGTACACAAGTTCTTAAATTTTAAAATGAGTTTGATGTTTTGAAGAATGCCTTCAACTGATGATGGCTTGTTTTCTGGTAATGCTCAGAGTGTGTTCCAGCAGGAGATTTGATTAAAATGAGATTTATGGCTTATTAGTATATAAGTTTTGTTTGTTGTATTCCTTTATATAATTTTAAATTTATCGATGCTGGCTTTGACAGTAGGGTGAACATTGGTCAGGTAGTGATGTTTTTTCAACTAAATGTATATCAGTCGTAAAAAAAATTGACTGTCCAAAATGGAAAGCGGCCTTCATCTGAACGTCGAACGATACATATATGTACAAATTAATTGTGCAGGTGAATAAAAACTCCCACAATAAGAGAATATACCATTGTAGCCCTTGTACTGGATGATGATTGTTACTTACGATTGTATTCTGTTCACCAATTAAGATGAAGGAAGCTTGGCTGCATTTAAACCTCATTTTAAGTTGATCGCAGCAGCCATTTTTTGCAACTTGTGAGATATCTCTGAGAAGGATGGCCTCGATGTTGGATCCAATGACCAACAACTCTCCATCAAGGACTTCCATTCTGGATCACACCAAGTCGGAATTTTAGGTCTTATAGTGTTGTTCACGATGCCCCCTGTAAGAAATCCAAACAAGAACTTCCACGAATTAACCTTCACTAGACAATTGATTTGCACTTGCAAACAAAAAAGCAATGATATCACAAAATTACAAATGAAAATGGTTAGATGAATCAAATAGTAAAAGCCTCACCGATGATGGAAGCACACTGCATATCGGCATAAGGATCTTCCCCTGTAAGCAGCTCCCACATTACGATGCCAAATGAATAAACATCGATCTACATGCACGAGAAACAGATGTATTGGAAAACATCGAAATGATAATATTGTGAATTTGAAGAACAGTATTACCTTCTCAGAAACCTTGTTGCTTTTTCCACTTAGAAGCTCTGGTGCCATCCATGGCAAAGTTCCCCGAAGACCACCAGATACCAAAGTATGCTGCTTTACTTTTGATAAACCAAGATCCCCAATCTGAAAGGAGTTGAATGACTTGTAAGTTAACAATAGTAAACATCAAAGTGGAACTTGACGATGTCGTTTTAGAAATTCTAGTGTTTCATGAGTGAACTTAGCTATCGTTCAGGCTGCAACTAACAATTCTAATTAAGAATTCTGTAAAGAAATATAAACTGTACCTTACAAATAGGACGATGTGGATCTCGCATGTTAACCAGTAAGTTTTCGCACTTGAGATCGAAATGAACTATGTCCTTTGCGTGCAAATACACCATTCCAAATGCAACATCCATGGCTATAATTAGTCTTTTCCGACGGTCAATTGTTCTGTTTAACAGAAAAGTCTACAATCACAAACTTGTTCCAGTAGATGTATCTACGATTGAAGAATCAAATTTTACTAAATTTTGAAATTTACTTGAATTAACAGTAGCTAACTACACCTGTCTTTCTTTTGTAGAAATTTTTTAAGTGACCCGTTGACCATAAATTCTGTTACAGTTGCTAAACTACACTCCAGACCGTCACGTACAACACCGTAGAAGGAAACAACATTTGGATGATGCAAACCACTCAACATTAGAGCTTCTTTCCAGAAATCTGCAATCTGCAGAACATTTAAGGAAGCAAACAACCATATAACCAACAAAAATAATATAGATAGGAAATGCAGGATAATGCAAACAACTTATGCGCTTTGGTAAGACTTCAAAAAAAAACTTTTATGGATAAAAAATATTCTGGACATCATAAGGCATTAAGTGAAAGAAAAATATAGCAAGATATATTCCTTTTTGTATCTAACACAAGATGGATAGAGTTTATCTTTCACTCCAACACTAGATAATCAGTCATAGAAAGAGGGAGACAAAATGAGAATTGAAGCCATAGTAAAGATAAAGCATTTAGCCGCAATGACAAGAAATCACATTAGTAATAAGCCTAACATATCAAAAGACAAGTAAAAATTAAAAGTTAATGACCTTCGACAATATTCATTAGGACACTATATTACACATCTTTGAAAGCGTTGGTTGTGTTTGACCCACCTAATATTATCCAGCCATCCTTATCAATAACTCTCTATGCAACAGTTTCAAACAGGATGTTCACCTAGGCAATCCTCTATCCCTTATTTCTTTCTTGTTACGATTGTTGCCATCACCCAACTACTTAAGAAACTATCACCAAGCAGATATTGTCTGCGTGGTCACTGATTATATCCCAAAGATGAGCTATAGATTCTACAGTAAACAAGTAGATTCACCATTAGTGGATGCTGAATTTTCTTCAATAGGTCATCAATCTTAGTGCAAACAGCAATCAAAGACATGGCTAGAGATACCACAATGAGTACCAGAAGGAAAGGAATTTTAGCCACTTCTCTCCCCACCACAATCATGTGCATCATGATCCCAAGAAGCAAGTACAGACACATCACTGTTCATAAAAGTCAGCAGCAGGCAATACAATCACACAAAGTACACGAAATAAGATCGTGAATAGACTGAATAGTTTCTGACATCAACTGGGACTGAACTTCTTCAAGAGGAGGATGCAAGTAAGACAAGGACATTGGCATGAAGAAATCATTGTTTTTACAATGTAAATGATCAGAAAGGAATTGCTGAGACTGATCTAGTTCTTTTTATTCCCTTTGAGAGTAGTAAATAATCACAAATTGATATAGATCACGTTGTAGCAATGCAGAGACCTCAGACAAAAGAATGAATGAAGACAGGGAAGTAAGTGGGAGGGTTAAGCGGAATGCAGCAGGGTTTCAGATTAAGATGATCAATTATCAAATTGAGGGGAAAAGGTTCCTACCTAATTCAATACAGTCCCCTCTCTATATAGACAAGAGGACAGGTATTGGTAGTTTTTTTTTATTACTCTTAGCATTACATTCAATATGCATAAAAGCTATTGGTGGGGACTTCCAAACCTCAGAAAAACTCATTGCAGTAAGATATATAAAATCAGCAAACTGAAGATGATAATTTTATGTAAACAAGTTCATAAACTACCAGACGCTCTCTCTCAGCTGGCCTCCCTGTGAAGCAGCTAGCTTTTATTCTCTTTATAGCAACATCTGAACCTTTCCATTTTCCATGATAGACAGAACCAAATGTGCCTGAACCCAGCTCCCTAATGTCTTCCAGATCATCATTTCTTATTGTCTAAAGAAAGCAAAAAAAGGCATGTTCAGAAATTGAAGAGATACTCAAGCATAAACATTCAAACTAAAAGAGACCTGTAACCCTTTAGCCAAAGCTTCAGCTTCTGCTGTTGTGGGTTCTATTTTCGCAAGTTTCTCATGTTCACTAGTTCCTTCAGCATCAGCCTGAATTTCAGCACTGCTGTTCTGAAAAATAGGCAAAACAATAATGTTACTAAACCTTTACCAAGAAAAATGGCAAATACTGCATATGCATTCAATTGGTGACCACAAAGAACCTCAAATTGCGTAGTAGGCCCTTCTGCTTCAGTTATCATGAGCTCAGTTTTGCCAAATTTCTCCTTTTGATCTTTTTCAGCAGAGCCAACCTGAACATCAGCATGGACATGCTGCAAAAGGAGGCAGACAACAGTAAGAGTACCATCCAACCTTCAAAAACATATAGAAAATGATCAAACCAAACTCGCCTCGGGTCCACATTTATGTGATGGCTCTTTCTTGCCAGGAATAGGAGACACATCTACTCCAGAACTTAAGTGAGCCTTGGCTATACCATCAGTATCTTTCAGTACTGCTTTCTTCTCAAAAGCAATCCACTCAGGTAAGAAAGTAGAGTTATCTTCAAACACAACCTCATGTCCACGGACACCATTTTCGTCAATATTAACAGGTTTGTTTCCCTCGGCCTCAGAAAGCTGCAAGCCATTTGTAGCAGATCCATGCTTATACCAACTTCAGGAGAAATACTTGCACTAATTTCAGGAGAAAGAATAATAGGTTTGTCCAATAAACCATGCTTTCTTTGCTGCATATCTGCAATCATATTTGTCTCTGATGCAAAATTAACTGCAAAAGTTGGGTCTGAAACCATTTGGACCTCAGTAGCATGAGAAACAGACACCACGGCTACTGTTTCAGAAGAAACCTTGACATGCATCTGACCAGGAGAGCAAGGAACATAACTTGAACGTGGTTGACAAGGGATATCTGGATTCTGTCGAATTCCATGGAGATATCGAAAATCGGAGGTGACATGCTCTTGAAAGTCAACAACCCTCTGCTGCATAGAACTGTTCTGGCTTAACAGGGCATTTGGAATTTGGTCCTCCACTGGAACGTATTGCAACGTATTACTCACCTCATGCATGGATGCCAGAAAATTTGTGTCAGTTCCACCATTTCGCATCATGAAGGTGGAGGGTTCATAAAATGTTCCAGGATGAGTAGTAGCCTGCCTGCTTCTCCACAGGTATTGATTAGGATGAAAAATAGTTGGGGATTGATACACACTCTCTGCACCATGTGGAGAACATTGATTGGGATATTGAGCTTCAGCAGCTTCAAACCTCATTGCTTGTGCACCATTACAATCTCCAACTGTTTGTTGAGGAAGAAATATGTCATTCCCAAATTTGGCACCGTGTTGAAGGTATTGTGTATCATCATGGCGAATGCAATTAGAATGTAATAAATGCCCACCATTAGCATTACCACGTACAAATTGGCAATTCACCACAGCTCCATCAACAATGTAGTGCTCATTCGCTCTAACAGTTTGATAATATGGAGACTGATGATTATGTACGGCCCAATCCCGTTCATGCTCGGCACCTAAAGGATTATGCTGTTCTTTTTGTATGTTGGCATAGGCACCATGCTGTATCTTCATATCTTGGTTTACCATGGACAGATCCCTGCCACTGAAACACTCAGCACTTGAGTTTTGAAAAATTCCCACACATTCGTCGGCCATGTTTGGATGATCCAAGTGTGGCAGCCCATGTTTCAAGTAAGTGCCAGAGATAGCACTGTGACTCCTACGAAAAGCCATGAGATGATGATCACAGATGTTGTTGCCCTCTGTCATAGTGTTAGAATGTTCCAAATTAGTAGGAAAACCAGAAATTTCCTGAACAGCGGTTCCTGTAGGAATCCACGCCAAATTCTCCACACATGGCGAAGACAGACGGTCATGGTGATGCAGTTGGTATCCTGGTGCCTGTCTAACATAGTCATCCATAAACCTAAAACCAAATTCTCCGGCCTCATGTTGACATATCGCTGATGATGGCGAGGATGGAAATTCAATTGCGTCATTGGATGCATGCCGGCCGGGGGAGAAGAAAGCAGATCTACAGGAAGCATCCACTTCATCATACATTTGTGAATGAGAATGGTGAGGGATAGTCAATCGATGCAAATTCTGCAGATTGAAGTTTGCCCCCAGGTAATTCTCGGATGTATTAGGAGGGGAAAGGGACGCATCTGCAAGACAGTTAAGGGCATCAATGTATCTCCGCTCATTTTCCCGTTCATCGGCATTGAAATGTGCAGTAGCAAGGGCCAGATCATGATCTAGAGCTGGCGAGAAGAGGAATATCCTCAGCCACGCGACCCCATTACCGACGGCGCTGAGCTTCTCGTACTCCTCCATCATGTTCACCACGTCTTCATCGTTCACTACGGACACCAAGGCATCGAGCTCCTCGTCGGGCTGCTGGTACTTGATCATGGATGTCCCATCGAAAAGCTCTCGCGCCCGCGTCAAGAGGTTCTTGTAGGAGAAGCGGCGGGGGAAGGTCACGATCCGAGTTTCGCCGCCCACGTACCGGAGCCGCCCGTCCAGCGGCCGAGGCAGGATGGTACCGCCGAAGCTACAGAGCAGCTTAACGCGAGAGGAATCACCGGCGGCTGCGGGACCCAATTCCATCTCCGGCGACGAATTAACTGGCACCGGGTTCAGGATGAAGAGCAATCGTAGGGCATCCTCCGCCACAATCCCCACAACTCCAAGAAACCCTCCAAAAAAAAACAGGGATTTCCCACTGATTTGAATGGCGTACAAAAAAATGCCAACTTCTCTCAATGTTAAAGCGTATCGTGAGCAGGGGAATGAAAATAAAAACAAAAATAAACTAATCGATAAAAAATGATTGATCCTTCCAAAAACGCACTGGATCAAACACAACAAGCACAGTGGAATTCGAATATAAAAAGGAATCGACTCATCTGTTCTTGCTCGTATCGAAAGGGGAAAATCAATAATTGAGAGATTTTTTTAATAGATCGATCTCCGGTATGAAAACTTCCCTCGCTCGATCTTTTCGATCCAAAATCAAATCTTTCCTCGGGAAGCTCGAGGAAAAATGGAACATGAACCGAAAAAAAAAAACAGAGAAAGGTGGAACCACCGCCGCACCCGGTCTCTGTCGACCACGTCGAACTCGATCACGGGAAAAGGGAGGGGACGTGAGGCGAGGGGCGGCGGCGGATGCGGTGAGCCGAGAAATGGGAGGGGGAGGCTGGCGATCGACCTCAAGTTGAACCTCGAGAGGCGCACCGCTCCCGCATTATCGCCGTCAAATGAAACGCGTTACGCGAGCGGCGAAAGGAGGTTGTCGCATTCGGATGACGTCATAGTCCACGTGTCTAACACATGACGTTAAATACGTTATCTTGAATTCGTGATCTTAAAGTCGGTTTCATGCAGTTACTCAACATTAAAAAATATATATATATTTGGAAATTATTCATGTATTTCAAAGAGTTTACTTTTTATATAATTTTTTCCCCCAAAAAAAAACGTTTTCAAAAAATACTACTGTTTTTTTGTAAGAGAGATTTGATCAAACAATAAAATGTTAAAAAAACAAGCACGCCTGGTGGGACTCGAACCCACAATCGCTTGATTAGAAGTCAAACGCCTTATCCATTAGGCCACAGGCGCATTTATTAATTAAATTATTTATTAATTTTTTATGTGGCTACAAATTACCAAATTTTTTTTTTCGAATCGTCAAAATATTACCCAATACAATAAAAAATAAAATGTTAAAAGCTAAAGCACGCCTGGTGGGACTCGAACCCACAATCGCTTGATTAGAAGTCAAACGCCTTATCCATTAGGCCACAGGCGCGTTTATTTAACAATTTATTAATAGTAAAATTTTAGGTAGACAAAAATTAAGAACATTTTTTTTTCAAATCGTGAAAATATTACCAACTACGATATAAAAAAATAAAAAAATAACTTTAAATAAAGAATACTAATTTTTTTTTAAAATCTTCAAAAAAAATTAAGTATAATTTTCTAAATTTAAGACTGAATATTATGAATTACATCCTATGACCAATATTTTAATTTAATATATTTTGTACGTTTGATGGTTCGATATCCGAGTATTCACAACCATAGAGAAATATATACTCCCATCTTTGTCGATTCAATGAAACTGATCGAAGTTTGAAGAATTCAGTGTCTACTAACGAAGGCATGACATATTTGTCAACGATTATACCACAAGCGACCTCTATAGGTGCATTCAATAGTTCATATTACCAGTATTTTGACAGCCATAATAACTCATCAGACTATTCTAACGAGACTGCAGTGGACATGAACACAGCTTGCAAAGACTTTCTAAAATTTGATACTATATAGGTCCTCATCAGTGAGACAAGTTTATTATAGACTTCAACCCTCGTGGCGATCCATAGCATCAAAGTGTTTCTCAATGCCAGAGAGAGCTTTGCTGTCTCCCAGCTCTCAGTATCGCTTGGTAAGAACATCGCCTGAATTCAATTCTACCGTAACTCTGCGGCGGAGTTACCAACACTCGCCTGTAACTCTGCTGCAGAGTTAGCATCATCCCCCAAGAAACGCACGACGATGCAAGTTATATTGTCAGCGCTTCCTCTTTGATAAGCTTCCTGCATCAGTTTCCTCGCTGCTTGTTCTGGCTCCACTATGGATTGGACCATGGCAACAGCATCCTAAGTAATTTACACAGAGGAGTTAAATTGCAGGAGTTAGGCTTATGCTTCAGTCGTACAGACACTATTGACTTCAAAGAGTACCTCGTTTGTGACAACATCCCAAAGTCCATCACTTGCAAGTATAAGGAATTCGAGGGAGCCATCAACTGCCTCCTCCTGGATGGTTGAACCGGTTTAGGAGTAAAAAATCTGCGATCTGAGTACGCGACATACAAAAGATAAGTTTGCCACTTGAATGCCATACCTGTATTTCTGGATCTGCAACAACAAACTGCTTCAAGAGTCTGTCACCAAATGATCGCGAAACTGCAAGAATGCCACCAACACGCCATGTCCCTGCAGTTGAACGCTTGTTAGAGTGGAACATTAGAGAACATAGACTTAATTGCTTTTTCTTTCAAGTATGATGGATACCAGCCCACATCACAAAGCCACCAGCTTCTTCAATCCGTCGTCTTTCATCTGTTTGATCAGGCTTATGGTCTCTTGAGACAGCTATAGCTGTGATAATTTACAATATCAATATCTAAAGAAGCTGCCAACAAAGAAGATAGCTTTGTATTCCTTGGTAACATCTTTTTACCTATCTCAACACATTCAAGCAATAAAAAATTCTGTCACTTATTCAAGATGACTTATTACTGAGTACCTGATACCATCTTTTGAAGGAAGAATTTAGTTTATGAAATAGAGCTTCTCTAGATAAATGAACCTTGAGAAGAATCGATAACAAACTAACAACATAATAACGAAACTCCAAAGTTGTCTCAACATGCAAAACTTAAAATGTAGCTATCATTGAGATCTTGAACATAAACATGGAACACCTGTTCTCAAGGTTTTTTTATATTTAAGGTATCTTTAAAAAATCCTTATACATCTATTTTCGATATTTATTCCAAATAATTAAAAGCAGTATCATGTGTTCAGATTAAAAAAAAATAACTTAATGAACAAATTTCCATTAATCCAACATGCAATATCATATATACTGCAGTGCATTTCCAATTCCTGTTTCTTATTAACTAGATAAAGTCTCTAACCAGGAAAATCATTTTACAATCTCAAAAACTTAAAGAGGGTTCTTATAATATGGACTTTATGAAAGAGAGATATACCTTTCCCTCCCCTACATATAACAACCCTAGAGTCCCCAACATTAGCAACCATCAAGCGATCGCCAACAAGGACAGCAGTAGATGCAGTTGAGCCAGCATCACGATTCTGACTATTTTCAGATGATTTAAGAAATTCAGAGTCTGTCCGTGTGTATGTAGCGGCTACAAAATAACAAAGTCAATACCAACAACAGATAACATAGCACATGAAATTATTGTGATATCACATCGTTGAAAAAAAGAACCAAACCTATAGCTGCTTTGGTGTCAGTGAAAAAATTTGGGTGTTGAATCAAATTGCTGAAAAGATTTTGTTTTACATACTCTGCTGCTCGAGCACCACCATGACCTGACAAGTATAAAATTGCTCATCGGAGACCCACAATGAAGAAAAAAATAGTTAATGCACTGACCAATGAGAATAATTTAGTTGTACACCATTATGGATGTAAATATAAACTAGCCATTCTTTTGGTATCATTTTAAAGTTAAATCACCAAGGCAATTTCTATGCAGGAGTTTGTACCATCAAAGACCCCAAAGAGACCAACAATTTCTCCATTGACAACATCCGTTCTTGCCTCAAAAAAATCTTCCATTGAGGGCCTCTTCCCTAGAAAACTTGCATAACCATAACTGAACTTGGCATTCTGGCTGCAGTGATAGAAACAAACATAATGGTGATGAGTTTCAAAACTCCATTGCATGCATGCCAAATTGATAATGCTTTTATCCATAATATTATGGAAGTAAGAAACTAAACTCTTCAATCAACCAGATTCCACATAAGTTGCAACTAAAAAAAAGAAAATTTCAAACTGCAAATTATTTAAATTTGAACAAAGTTTATCTATCATTTGAACAAAGATGTATAACAAGGGAAGAAAATATTGAGCATATATTATTGATAGTTAGCTAATAAATGTGTTATTGTGTTGCTTCCTCATAGCTTAGCTTTGATAATCCAGAACAGAACACAATGTCACAAATGCCTTGCTTAGTTCTCTTACTATATTGCTCGCTATTCTCTTAATCTGGGCTTATTTAGTACAATGCAATTTCTCTATCAATTAATCATACAGTTTACTTCTCCATATAGTGGAGTAATTTTAGTGCCGTTCTGTCCAAAATTAACAAGGCCAGTTATTGAAATTAAATAGTTTGTTAACTGATACGCATTAATCAGGTTATGTTCTGATAGATTAAGTTTGTAGTTTTGTGAGTTATATCTTTAGCAATTACAAGGCCACAAAAATAGCCTTATGCATTCCAAGTATACTATATCAAAGTTCTCATGTAATTGATCAGACAATAAGAGTAGAGCGGATTAAAAAATTCTTCAGACTTTTGTGGTTTAACAAATCAACTCTCACTTTTAACAAATTCATCATACTTTTAATCTAATACCAAATTAATCACAGTCCATTCATCAAAGTGTTATATTCGCATGATATGTCATCTTAGCACCTCATTAAAGATCATATATTTCAAATATTAACATTTTCATGAATTAAAAAAAATGAATTATGACAAATTTTGTTTTTTTTTATTTTTATATTCATCAAACTTGTGTTGATTGTTGAATCAACATATGGCTTGATGTGACACTCGTGTAAAAAGTACCAATCATTGTGTTACTTTGGAATGTGCTAAATTTGTTATTAAGTTAAAACTTTATTATCTCTTATTAAAAATGTAAGTATGTAATAGATTTTGTTAATATCTCAAAGCCATGATAGATTTAGTAATTAGCCAACAATAACACCTCAAATAACAACCCACACCTTCACATATTTCTCACGAACATGCAATACAGATCCTTAATCAAAGGTGACAAGTAGCACAGAGAATCTAAAAAATCTAACCCCCGAAAAAAAAAAGAAAATTGCTTGACCAAAAGCCAACCCAATACCAAAGAAGGATTGAAAAAATATATTTTTTCGAGTAAAAAAAATGATCATTACCTAATTCCCCCGCCACTAACCGGTGCGGGTGCTACACCTGTTTGAGCCCCGCTGACGGAATCCGAAAACACCATCTTGCTACGGCAGAAAGGGAACAGTGTCACCAAAGAAAGAAGTAACAGAGAAGGTCTAACTACCCAGGGAAGAAGCCATCTCCCGCATATGACTGCAATCCGCGCTGAGGACCCGACCCTAATCACCACCTGCAACACAAGGCTCGATTTCCTTTCAGCCATTCCAAAAATCGTTATAGAACCCATCAGAAACATCCAAAAACAAACAAAACGTGAAACAAAAGAGAGGGAAAAAATGAACGACGAACCAACCCTAGAAAACTTGGAGGCGGAGGCGGAGGCGGAGGCGGAGGAGGCGACGCTGGTTTGATCTCTCTGTTGTGCGGTTGTGAAGAAGACGAGAGACTTGCGTGTTGGGAAAATCTTATATCCACTCTACCGCAAAACTGTACCCGTTTCTCCAAGGAGCTCTGCATTGACTGGGACGTACTGTACGGTCCAATGGAACAAGAGGTAAGCCTTGTGGTACTATTCGAATCGTACGCAAAGCTTCTTCTGTATAATTTGATGGTGCTCCTGGAAACTCTTGCGTGGCGAGTAGTTGAGGGAGGAGAAGGGCGTGACGACCTGGTCAAATTTCAACATCATTCGTGTTGGTTTATAAGATACCCGCTCTTTGATTGGTTTAATTAGTAGGACAGTTCTTTAAGGAGGAGTAAATGTTAGGGTAATTTGTAAAAGAGTTTTATTAAAATTAATTTTGGAAAATTTTCCCTCACTCCCAATTACAAATTGCTTTTAAAACAGAATAGCATACACTGGCGAATCAAATTATTAAAATTATTATTCAAGTTTAATTTAATTTCATTTAAGTTTAATTTAAACTTAATTCGTTTAGATATAATTTAAATTATATATTTATTTATTTTAAATTTATTTATTTAATATATTGATAAAAATTATTATTGAACACGTATATATTTAAATTTAATTATTTAATTTAATAAATTATTTAATTAATTTTATATATATTAAATGAATATAAATAAATTTTTATTAAATCGAATATTAAATTTATTTATAAATACTTAATTCATTTATAACCATACAAGTGCATCAAAATTGAGGAAAATTTCAGTCTTTCCTTTTCCATCTGTGTCAAAGAAAACAGGAAAAAAAAAGGAAAATATATGTTTATTGACATTTTCTTAGGAGCAAACTACTACACCAACCATTTTCTCCGTGATGACTTTTTCAGACGAAGTCATTATCGACCCAACCCATTAGACACGATGCGTCCAGGGTCTCCAACAACGACACCAAAAAGATCAAAAAGTAACCTCTACAGTTGGGCAGACCGGAAGTATCAAGACTCTTTCTTAAGCTTTCTTGTCTGAGCCAATCTAACTTATCGGTCTTTTTTGACAAAAAATTATGAACTCTTACATAAACCATATGATCAGTTTCTAATTGAATAGGGCAGAATGCTAACTTGTTCACTTCTGTTTGAGGGCGATCTTGCCGCCTAAACTCAAAGCAATTCTTTGTGCCTTGCTCCTCAAATTGCCATCAGCCTGCTTCTCAACACTTATGTTGACCAAGGCATCCTCCCCGAAGACGCTCTTTGCATACAGGTTAGCTGCGAGAAATCCACAGTTCCCGTCCAGTGCAGAGCTGGAAAAAAATAGAGGAAAAGGGAAGAGATGAAAGAAGACGATGATAACTATTAGAGGATTATGAAAAGCATGAACTGATTGACTGATTGAGTGAAATTTAACATGGCTGAGAAACTTTACAGTGGGGTGAGGCACTTACTCAACCATGTGTCTAGAAAATAACTGTCTGTTATTTCAGAACATAGCCTCTAAGGGCAGGAGGCTGAAACTTTTGGAAAATTAGAGGAATCAAGCATTTTATTAAAAAAAACACCCCTACAGAATAAATTTTATAGTTTTGTACCATCAATAACTTTTGTCAATACCCAAGATGAAGTGCCAGATATGCTTTATAGTTGTGATGATCTTTTAAACCAATAGTTGCATGTATATTTTATACTTGATTCTGATAAGTCAAACAAGTAGACATGCTTCAGCAACCATTAATACAGAACTGAGTTTATAGAGGCAAAGAAATACCTTATTTTCCCATTCGAATTATATCCACATGTTTCTAAATTGCACATCAGCACAAGTGGCAGGAGATGTAGTCCATGATGTCGATGTGGATGTCATTAAGGACAACAACATTTCTCTCAAGCACATTCCCCAGCAGCTCCACACGGTCGGTCCCATGATCATCTGTGAGACGGTAAATCGAGAAGCTACAGTTGGTCACGATGAAGAAGGATATTGTCTCGACTTCGCCGAGATTCGAACCCTTACCCTCTTCTACAACTCTGCTCTGTCGTAACCAACTCAGCTATGCTCCGGGGGCTCATGGTTGCCAACTCCAAACACAGATTCTTAAGTGTTTCCTTTGTTCGATTAATGACTGTGACATCAAGTACAATGTCATAATGATAAACTGTGACATATGCCTCAGCGTACACAGGATCACTGAATCCAGTTAGTTGAAGAATTCTGTTCAATTTATTAGCATCATCTCCATCCTTAATAAATTCTCCAGTTGCTCGTTTTAAATCATCTTGAACCTCATCCTCCAACTCAAGCTGGCCCATACCCTGCGAATTTTAACACATATAAATAAAAAACCTCCGTGATTGTATTGGTTATGAAAATATATTCAATGGATAACTAAATCAAAGTTGCAATAATAACTTCTTCTCAGAGCATGACCTAATCCAAACTTGAGTTTTATGAAGTCCAGCCAATAATTGAAGTGGTAATTGAAAGGGCCTTTTGTTACAGTAAATGAGAAAAGAAGCAAACTTCATGTTATAAAAAACACATGCAAGAAATGTGTGGTCAGGTTACAAAATATTCAGTATGTGACAGCACACGTGGATGCATAATAACAGGGGCAACCCTGCTTTCTTTTCTGAATTATCACAGTGGGGCACGCTACCTTTTTTTTGCCCCTCTCCTCTTTTGTTTCATCCCAGTTAAACAGAGTTAGATAATTTTTAAACAACTATCTAATTTCTAGTAGGAGGTTGAAATCATCTTGAACCATACCAAAAATTGTATATAATTTGCATCCATGGTGTCTATAAAGTAATTGGTTCTAAATATTAAATATGCAGTCACTGAAAATCATCTAAATATTTAGTTTGGTCCACAGTAAAAGTATATTTCATTATTATCCCATGGAGTACCTAGCATATCAAAAGCTATCTTTTTTTGCATTTAGTAAAGCTAGTTTTTTTTTCAGAAAATCCAATTCTAGTGTGTAAGAATAAAGAAAAAGAAAGGATATTCTTTTGATATGACTCAAAAGAAGGGAGCCTAATTGTGCTTTTGAAAATAGAGGCATATTATTTTGTAGCCAAAACCAAATATAATTAAAATTATACTTTTAAGAACTTAAACACCACAAATCATCATCAATTCTTCATCCCAACTTTTTTAGGTCAGCTATAGAGCAATATGAATTTTATTCCTCCATTAACCTCTGGTAAGATTCATTAGGAATAACAAAAATAATTAAATTACTTTTATTACATTAGTTATGTTTTCTTTAGTTTCCATTTATCCCTTAGAGCTTCCACTCTAGGATTTTTCCTCTTCCTCTATCCCTACCCTATAGCATAGGCACAACATTTGAATAAATAGAGAACCTGCTCTTCTTTTGTAAAGAAATCAATGTTATTGCATTCCAACTCCTTCAATGCCTCCCAAGAAAACCCCCAAATTGGATTCAAAATTGATGGATTAGACTTTACAGTGAATATAGCAATGCTACTTTACAATCTATTGGTTCCCTCTAAACCCGTCATATTATCTCAACTCAGTCTCTCATCTTATCATCTTGTGGAGTACACACTCAATTTCTCTCCATACTTTGTGCATCCATCTTAATATTTCCATTTCTACTACTCTACATTATGATTATTAATTCACATCTTGATTTGACACTTATGTAACTACTATAAAAAAATCCCCAACCATTTGGGGTCAGTTATTTGCATTTTATCTCTGGTCCCTTCAGCAATATTACCAAAAAGGACATCTGATTCAATTATAATAGTGCAATCTAAGCTTAAGAGGTCCATGGAACCCAAAAAAAAAAAAAAAATACAAATTAGTCTTTTATAGAAAGCGACTAGGTGGCCACATGGAACACATTTAAAACCATATTATATACTTATGCAGAGTTCAATCCAGCAAGTAAAAAGAGGTCCTGAGCATTGATATGTTAAATCTTTGCAGCTGGTAAAAGTAACTAATGCCAACAACAAGTGGGTAGATTATTCATTGGGTTTTAGGGGCTTGCAGAGGAACTAAAAGTGCACATCAAAATTTCAAGCCAAAATAATGCAGTGATAAGATGTAAGATGAGTAGTATATAGGTGCACATTCTCTAAACTTAGCTTGACCAAAATTTATATATTTAGCACTTCACCAAGAATATTTTATTTCATCATAAATAGAGCCCCTGAAGTTCAATAACAATAATAATGATGATGTTTAAATGTAAACGAATTGTCAAACTGAAACACAGGAATACATTGAATCCATTTAAACTGAATCGAATCAGTTTGGTATGGTTTTCTGTTTCGATTTTAAAATATACTCTAAAGTATACCATGCCATAGATATTACAACATCTGAACCTAGCTAATGTTCTTCATTAAACCCTATCCATGCAAGGTTTGCATGTCAAATCAACTTAGAAAATCTTACAATAGTTAAGCATTTTATGTAGGTCTAGAAGAAAAAAATCCTTTCAGAGAAAACACAAGGACAATCTAATATGCAAAGTCTTGAACTCAAATTGGATTCTTTAAGGTCAATTTTTTCTGTGTTACTGTTATTAAATTCTTCTTAGATGCTAAATTCAAGAGGACCAATAGCAATTACATATGAAAATTTTCACAGTCGAAGTCCGGAAATCGCACATGGTTCCTTCCACGTGAGGACTTCTCAACTCCAAAGAAAATATCAATGCCAGGCATTGTGTACCTCCGCCGATTCGCACTCCGCTTCGCCTCGCCCCCACCGCCCAGCCCCCGCGCGCCCTCCTCCGCCCCGCGGTCGCGGACTCCGCCGTCGACACGCACGACTCGGTGTCCGACTCCTATTTGCCGCTGCCGCCACTGCAGGATCAGCAGACCGATCGGATCGAAGCGAACGATCCCGCGCCGGCGAGGAGGCACTGCGGACGTCGTCGAGCGCGCAACATCGTGCGCAGGCGACCCGCCGGAGGTGGCGCGCCACCAGGAAGTTGGCACCGTGGACGAGGGCATCGCAGGGCCAGCAGAGGTGCGCTGCGTCCGCCTCACAGTGCATTGCGAGCGCACCGCCGCAGAGCTCGCACGCCCGTCGCCGCCGCGCCGCCTTCATCGATCGAACTCCTATGGTCGGGCTCCAAGAAAAATACTGGACTTTATTTATTGTTGTTTTGATTGAAAAATGTGTGTTTATGCTTCAGACACAATATAGTTTCTTTTCTTTCTTTTTTCCATCTTGATTTTGATTTTGTTGTCTAAAAACCATTCAAAAATGTATTAACTCATGAATACAACATTGTTCTGATAAAATTTTAAAGACAAAATAGCGCATGTTTTTTAAACCATCATTTTAATTAAAAATGACTCATTTCAATTAAAAATGACTCATTCCATTTCAATGAACACGCGATGATAAATCATGCTTACTATATATATCCTCGGACATGATTTAGTTGATTGCCTGACAGACTTACTGAAGTAGATAAGGATCGAATCTCGACGAAACCAAAATAATATCTTCTCTATAATAATCAATTGTAACTTTTCAATTTATCTATGATCACTGAAACGATAAATTCCTTTTTATAAATATCGCTACGAAGATGACGAATTTTATCTTTTATTGAAATGCTTAATATGAAGATGACAACATCGCTATGAGAGCTTATCAAAGGTGTCAAATTAGGGTTTGAAGAGCAGGAGCAATTAATATGTTCTCACACCCGTGGCTTGCCATTTTTGCAATGAGAATAGGATGGAAACAACTTGATGCTTTCAAATGCCTTGAATGAAGATTTGTATCAAATATTTGCAACCACAATCAAGTATGTGCATTACAGTTTCAACAAATAAAAAGGCAATTCATTAATATTTGGCCTATATGTATTGCTATTGCTGCTCTATGAGGAGTTACATTGTATGTATAGGAGGAATACCTTACAGAGAGGAAGATTATTCGTGTCTGAGATCTCGGCTACTGGGCCAGATTAAGCTGCATGTCAGGTCCTTTCTCCCCAACCCTTGAAAATTCTTCTGGCAGGGGAATGTTCAGCTCAGAACAAACTAACTGAACTATACTTCTTGTGACACCGCCTAGGGACATTTTGTTCACTGTGATTGCAATGGAAAAATTATGCTCGATGTCACAGAATCCAGTAGACCCACCAACTCCAGAGTGCCCAAAACTCGTCAGGTTACCAGTTGTGGTATTGAAATTCCGAAATCCAAGGCCGAATTTACCATTGGGAACAACCAAGTCAGCGTGCTCGCTCAAGCCCATGAAAGCATCATGGATCTTGGGGTTGTTAAATATTCTGGCAACATTTTGCGAGTGTCCATCTTCGGTGTTAGCCACAAGGCTGTAACCATCATGGTTAGCAGTATATGAACTGTCCCTGTTTGTATTTGAACTTAGCAAACGCTTGTTCTGTGCATATGCGCTGATAGTCTCCTTGATTTTCCATTTTTTCTTAGGTAGCTTGGCTGAAGGAAATGTAGGAAGGTGGGCATGACTTCCAAGGAGAGGCTCCGAAACAGATGAATGAGGTGGAGGAATGGATCCACCTGTAGCAAGGGAAGCATAGTAGCGAGCCAAGGCACGAGCAGAACAGTGCCCATTAGCAGAAGGAATTATAGCTCGGCGGATGTTTAATGTGTTGAATAGTACGGGAAGGTTGGATGCAATCTCGGCTAAATTAGCCTGCTGTAAGCTGGATGGCATTTCTTGCCTACCTCTTATCTCAAGGAGATTTTGGAGCTCTTCTTTGTCAAGTGTTAATGTAGCGAGCCGAGATTCCACACCTAGAAAGAAATCAAAACAAGGATATTACTATAAAAGAAAGCTAGACCAAAAGAAAAGCAAATATGGAATACAGAGAATTAGTAGACTCAAGATATGTATTTTATTATGGTAGTAGATTTGAAACCATCACGAGGATATTAGAATAATAAATATGAGGAAAAGTAATAATAAAAGTAAGATTGCATGAACGACAACTATTGTTTGACTTTAATTTCTAATTTCCTCAAGATGAGGTTTAGTTTCAAGAACAGTGTGCATTTCAATACAAATTCAGAGAACAGCAGTAGATGTCTGAATGCATAGGAAAATGGTAAGTTTATAGATCGTAAAGGATTTCAGATATATCTTATAAATCAGAAAATAGAGATTGAAGGCAAGATAGAAAATATGTAACATGGGTAGGCAATTTCTGAAAATTTCACAAGGAATTCCTTTGGATCCTCTACAGATTCTAAATTATATCTTAATAGTATAAGATGAAACAAAAAAAATATCATTATGAATTCTTAAGTGTACAGACTAAAATTGTTAAAGCACTAATAGAAATGCCCATCGACTGTCTTGAATCAAAGAAAAATTGAAGTTGCCAGATTGTCCTAAACTGATATCCGATCAAAGCAGTTCTTGCCTTCAAAAAATTCTAGCTGGAGACTCCTTATTTTATATTGTATCTTACAAGACAAATTTGTTTAAATACAGCACTGCTTCAAATCCTTTTTCCTTGATTGATTTGAAATTTCAACAACTACAGCTGAAATTATTCAAAACTTCTTCACATAGGTCCTATATAAAATTCAGAAATCATTCTTAAAGTTTATAGGTATTCTCAATACAGTTGAAGCTTTTATCATACCCAAATCTAAGATAGCATGTCCATTCATATGCTAGAGGGATGTAGTAAAACTTGTGAACATATTATACCACCCAACTAATGTATTGTGTGGCTGCTAGGCTACTGCCAATTATAAAAAACGAGGTAAACTGAGATAGCAAAGGGAGATCCATTTAATTTGAAAACAGGGTGTCAAATGAATTAATGGACACTGCCTTTCTAGTTCGAACTAGCAGATTATGTTCTTCAATTGTTTAATTAAAAATGTAAGTGGAATCCATTTTATGCAGTGCTGGTTTTCATATGTTTGATAGTCTTGATTCCTCATTGTAATATCTACCCTTGTTCTCAAGCATGGAATCATGAAGTACACATGCTTAATCACAATTTTCATTAAGAATGTCAATTTCTACCTATCTATCAGATCAAGGTAAGAATTTGTGGCCTTAGCTACTTGCGCTAGAAACGTAGAGATTGCACGTACCAGGAGGAATGCCAATATATAATTCGCCTTCAATATTGAGAGGATGGATTATAGCATCTTCCAGAATTTCTTGAAACTTCTTTCCAGATGCACGCTATGTAAATGAAACCAAGTATTTAAATATTCAAATACACAAAAGAAAAAGAATTTAAAAACATTTCTAATTAAACAATATCAAGCATAAAATCTGCAAATATCAAGTGAAGACTCCTAGGCTGTGCTAGTATAGTGTAACTTATCTTCTTTCATTACAATACATTTTCCATGTCTTAGAATACAATCTAACTTCTATGCTGAAAAGCACTATTCAACCTCGAACTATTTGCTTATTTGTGTAATATTAAAGGGTTAGAATTAAATGCCTGTTGCAGTAAACTAATAAATTGCATGCCACAGAAAAGACAAAAAAAATAGTACGATACCTCTATAACACCACCACAAAGCCATCCAAAAGACAAGTAGTGGTATAGTTGCTGGGAACCAGGTTCTGTATCAGGAACTGACCTAGCAATATGGCGAAGAGACTCCTCCCAGTCGCACATTAGCAAAGGGTCGCTCCTAATAACATCCGACATAGCATTGTGCAAACCGGATGAGTGGTTAAGAACATGATGAACCTGAAGAAAGAACAATATAATGCATGGTGAAACCCTTGTCTTAGTTCAAAGAAAAAAAAATCTTGGTGAATCACATGATCCTTTGTCTTTACCTTTATTATATCCTTTTTGCCGCCGCTAAACTCTGGCCAGATATTTGCTATGGTTTCAGTGAGCTTGAGTTTTCTGGGAAAAAAGATTCACATCTATTAGAGCATTCATGACTGTAGAATTATATATCTAGAAACAGAAATACTTTGCAAATTCCTTTCATTATTATTAGTAAGTAATTTCTCACACTTAACAAAGAATTTGCATGATTCTAAATGTACTTATCACTCAATTGCCTTGCAAGAGGAAAGCAAAGATTTCTACATACAATGAATTCATGTGAATAAAGTACTAGAAAAAATCATCTACGATGTCATTGCCCAGTTATTATATCCACATTGCTGGACTAAAAGATGACACTACCGAGTTGGAACAAGCATGGCCCTTATGAGTTTGATTAGCTGATTTTAGCATAAAATTAATCTACACAATAACTAGAACTATTCCAATTTCCACATCCTGCAAAAAAAAGTTCAAGCATGAAGCTAAAAGAGAGAGAGATTAGAATGTACCAGAAGATTATATTAGTTAATGAATCCTTTTAGTTTGTCAACCATAGTTAATGACAAGACCATGCAACTTGGTTCACAAAAATGTAAAATGAACAATATAGTATTGAAATTGCAGGAGTCAATAGCTACACAGCTACCCATTGTGAAAGATATGAAGTTATTAGTTGGTACTAAATCTCAAATGACCCTTGTAAGAATATGCAGTACAGTCTCTCGCTTCATTGAAATTCAACAATAAGCATTGCAACCATCACCACCATAGTTCATCAAAGTATCACCATCACCATCTATGCACAGTATAAGGTTGTGAAACTACATATATTGACCTTCAATTCAGAAAATACTTAATAATTCCATACCCCTTATCAACAAGCCAATGCACCATCCCAGCAGTGATTCCTTTGGTTACTGAGAAAACTGGAAACAAGGTGTCTGGTTGAACAGGGCGGGGATCATATCTCCCTAGCACACCTGCGGCAGTATCTATTATAACCTTTCCATCTTTGTATGCACAAACCTAAAGATGTAAGAAACAACACTCAGTAAACCAAAGATATGAAAGAAGAAAAGTCTCAAGTAAACAGAACAACTGCCAAAAGAGGAACATCTTTCCAACAACTACCATTTTATTGGAACTTGTTCCATGACAATTATGATATGCATCAAATTCCTCCCTATAAGACTTATCCAATCTTTTATTTCTCAAGAAGAACTTTTAGATACAAACTTACAATCTCTCCGTCCATATTATTCATCTTTAGTTTTTGCCAAATGCAGTTCTAAGATAGTATAAACCTTCACATTAAGATAAGAACCAAAACATAAAGAGTAACCGGACTTTTAAACTATTCAAATGAGTTTTCAGAACATAAAACAAAAGCATTATATACTAAACTTACTTGTATTCCAAGTATTTTCTCATTTCCAAGCTCAATCAAAAATTGCCTCAACTTGGCCTCCACATTAGACTGAATCGGTGAATCATATATCCATTGGTTACTTTTTGTTGGTCTAATGTTGATGCTTCTAATGCACACAAATATCACATAAAATTGGGGATTAAAATATCAGCACAATGATTCAAATGTTTGAAATGTCAACAAAAGAAGGTTGGCATCTAAAAAGTTGCAACCAAAATTCTCACCCTAGTAGTGTCAACTCAGCAAACGGTCTCATGATATCAAAATAAATGACACGGACATCAAGTGTAGATGAAAGCCCTGAGAAAGTGAAATACTACCTCTTTAAAGCATTATATCAATACATTTACATATAAATATTTAAGAGCTATGTGCAAACAAACCTCGAAGAAGATTTACTACCCTCGTAAATATGACTACATCTCCTGGGAAAGCATCAACCTGGGAGAATGTGAACATCTTAATTTTTCACAATATGACTGGGTAAGTTTTCACAGTTGTCTAAATATAATAATATATTTATACAAATTATTTACATCTAAGCTGTATAATATATTTAATGAGTTGATGACCACAAGGAGTATACATAATTTCCATATGTACCATATGCAAACGTGAACAAAAATACAATAATCCCAGCAGAACATCATAGGACAAATTGAAAAGAACATTTACAAAGTACCGAGAACAGTTGCTAGTGCTTACAGGGTTAAAGTGCTGAACTTCCTTTTTATTCATTTTCATTTTTTCTTGAAGAACCTTCATGTTCTTCTCCCTTTGTTCAGTCAAAGTTTTTATGTTGTCCTAGATGGAAAGAATGTACAAGATAATGTAAACCACAATAATGAGTCTAACTGACACTTCCAAACTAGAAAAAAAAGGAAGAATGTAAAAAAAGACAACATTCATACTTACTTCTGCCTCACTTGCTGGTGTGGAAGTACGAAAAAATACTGTTGCAATGTTCATGGCCTGCTCTGGCATATCAACACGCAGCTTAAGCCCCATTTCAGAGAAGGCTGCCAACAGAGCCACATGATCCCCCTGCATAAAATGTGTTCATACTGTAAAGAGAATGTCTTAAAGGATAACCAATAAAAAATCTTACTTTCTTGAAGTGTGATAATTGTGCCATATGCACATTTGATTCTATTATCCTAGCATCTTATATGCTTACTGCTAAAAAATTCAATAGCCTAAAAGGTTACAAACTGAATTTTCCATTGAATTTTGCATTGAATAGAACCTTCAGAAGCAATAGCACAAAATCCAGACAGATATGAAGCTATCCTGCTAAAGAAAGCTAAGTTATGGAAGTAGATGGATTTATTTAAGTACAAAATAACTACTACATTTTTTATAAACTTTCTCCATAGATGGGATGAATGACATTAATAAATGCTTCCTGTCTGTGAGTGAAGCCTCTGCCATTTTAGCAGAAATTGCCTGCTAAAGGAACTATAAGGTAGCCAAGTGCACTCAACCAAAGCCCAAAATTACATTTGGGCAATCTGTGTATAGTTTGCTAGCTGGATTAAGAAACGGAACTAGACAAAGAAAAAGCAATTTATCCATCACTACATGCTTTGCGCTCATATTGATTCAGTTTTACGCTACGAAATTTTTTTACTTGCCCATGTAAGTATACTTTCACAAGGTCAACAAGGGTTGGGATAAAGAATCCAATGACAATGTTGTTATTCCAATCAAGGCTGTGGTAGGGCATTCATTGATGCATTAAGATGCACAAGAAGAGGCCGCAAGGAAACAAGAGCAGAGGTGCATTGTCCAAACTGTACAAAGGTATTCTGACAGGGAAAATTGGAGAAGAAGGTGATGGTGCATGGACACTCACAGTTGTGGCATAATTAACTAATTATCTCTCAATTTACACTGGTTGTACTTTGATCACTTAAGAAACTTCTATAAGGCAGAGGAGGCAGAGATGCGACAAGAGTGCTAACCAATTAAGACAAAAGCAGCAATGAAGAAGGAAAAGGAAGTTATGGAAGTTTAGGTTTTAGCATTTTTATATAGATTTGGGTTAGTTAAGAAAATATTCAAGTGGAACAGAAATTTCTTGTAGGTTAAAGCAACCTGGACAAAATTATAAAAATATCACAACACAAGTCAAAATTTTACTAGATATGGTATGGAATGGAATAGAATCAGAATCTATTAGGAATAAAATAGAATGAAATGAAAAGGAGAATGATCCATTTCATTTCTTTATTTGGTTGTCATAATATAATAGTATAAATAGTGGAATGCTTTATTGTATATATAACTCTTGTTCGTGTAATTCTTCTCATCAATTTGACTTAGTTTCTTTCAAAATGCCAACCTTCTTCATTCATCTAATGCACCTCTTTGGTTGATCCACACAATGCGCTTCACTTGGTTAGTGCACTTGATACATTTAGTTCGTTTAATTCACTTTGTCTATCTAAGCAATTAGCTCAACTAACTTGCTTGACTCAACCTATCTCCAACCGTTTGACTAGCTTGACCAATCAGCTTGGCCCATTTGGGACCACCAAATTGATAAATCCACTTGATTGTTTCAATTGATTCATCTAGCTCGATCAGTCTATTTGACTCGCCGAGTCTATTGTCTATCCATCACAATTGGCCCATCTTGATTGCCTACTCTAACCAGTCCATCCAACTTGATCGACACACCTATCAATAGGACCAACCGACCTGATTGGCTTGACCAGCCCTCCTGACTCACCCAACTTGCGTGACCCATCTGGCCAACTGACATGTTTAACTCAACTGGTCTACCCATTTTAATCCATCCACACTACCAGCCAACTTAAATACTATATTTGGTAGTGGTCGAAGGAAGTGTTTCCCCTCTTAAAGTATATAATGGATTGAGTCATTCCTTATTATAGAACATCCCACCTCAAATTGTCCATCCAAACATTGTAATGGAATGAACCATTCTAATTCCGTTTTATGTGTACCTTTGTCTCAAACCCCGTACTATGTCAAACAAAATGGTCAAAACATGTTCAAATAAATTATCAAAACTTGATATTACTCGACACATATAATCTATCATGCATCATTGTGTCAATCATGTTAATGAGTATTATATCATACTCACATTTGACACCCTTTGAAATGCTACAAAACATGTCAAAATGAATTGAAATAATGTTAGTTTTATGTAATTTGTGTTTGTATAATACAATGTCAAACTTTACTTTTTCAAGTGGGACAAAAGTACAAATTTAGCTTAACAGTTGTGTTCTCTTCTTTTTCATTTCCTTCCTCATTCCTATTTCCTCTCTAATTCTCCACCGGCACCATATGTCAAAATACTGACACAATACCAAAATAATATTGTGGCTTGAGATTTTGAACCTTGATATGTACCATCTACAACCTTAAGAGTATTGAGCAACATAATGAAAATTTTCAGCTATGGTTAGTTTGAATATTTTAGTTTTTATGTTTCTACATCCTGAACCAACCACTAGTTGTAAGAAATACTTTGACATAGCTTACTTTGTTAGTGAGTAAAAAAGTTCAACCACATCAGCTTAACTGACCAATGCAAGTCATTACAAATGAAGCAAATAACTACAATTTAGATGCTAGTAATCTGAACTAGAAGTTACATAACATACCTCAGCACATGCCAAAAACATTTTTGCTAGCGCTTGTTTCATAGAGCTTGAAATTGACTTGGTAAGACCAAAATCAAGTAAAATAGGACGATGTGGAGGTTCTCTGCTAACAAGAAAATTTCCTACAAATATGGTCCCCAATGAATTATACAATCAATGATTCAGGTTGCTTTAATTTAAAGGTACGAAACAAAATAAAAATTAAACATAAGAAACAAAATAAGTATCCATTTTGAGGTAGAAAACAAAATAAAAATCCTTTCTAGGTATAATTTCCATATGGAACTTTGAGAATATTAAATTTAAAGATGGGAAGTAACATCAATCATTGGCCCACATTGTCGATTTTGGAGCAATGGGCAAGGTGTGGTTAAAATGAAATAGGATCCTCGTTTACCTGTTGCTTATTCCATAGCCAAAACTAGAATGAGTTTTTTTGCCTCTAAACCACCATTGCCTGCTTGTTGTCAAATTTTTGTGTTCTCCCAGACCAGAAAAGTTTAGTATTTCCTAAAGTATGGGACACGTTTAAACATTTCCATACACAGTTACTAGTGGGTACAAATTGAACTGGTATGATATACCTACTACACAGTTTGTCTTTCATTCCTACTTCATGATTCTTAGGGAAAAGGATAAAACAAAAATTGCAACAAGCAAGTGTACCTGGATGAGGATCGCCATTGAAAAAGCCGTCAACATATATTTGATGAGCATATGCACGTGTAATTTCTTCAACAAGCTTCTGTTTGTCCACACCCAGTGCATTCAGTGATTGGACATCATTCAAGCGGATACCATCCATATATTGTAAAATGAGGACCTTCTCTGTTGACTGCTAGTAGGAATTTGAAAACTATTCATGAAATAAATGCTAAAGTAGTAAAAGAATTGCCTATGAAAAGATAGTTGATGAGGCAAAAGAAAAAGGAAAAAAACAACTATTCCACCTGAATAACATCTGGAATCAGCACATCAACTTTATTGGCATATTTTAAACCAACATCCTCACTTTTGACTCGTAAGTTTTCTGAAACTCTTCTAGTGTTCTCTAAATAGAAAAAGAAATATGATTGTCAACAATCCATGTATAAAAGATCACCCCTAATAAGGAAATAACAACTTCAAAGTATTAGGGTAAAATCAATTTCAAGATATCAATCACGACAGACTAACCTGCTTCATGATTGAAATCAAGTTCTTTAGGTGCCTCCTTACACCATTCATCTATCATAGGGTTGAAATCATATTGTGGCTCTGCCCATGCTATCCAATCAATTATAGATTTCGCATTCTTTAGATCCTGAAGACAAGTGAGATAATTTAATGGCAGGATAACCTCAAATTTAGTTGTGTCAAGAGGAAAACTGCAAACCTCTAATATGACCTCCTTGATGCCCCTATGTTGAACTTTGACAACCACCTCCTGCCCATTTCTCAGAGTTGCACGATGAACTTGTGCTATCTGCAATTCAATACTTAGGATTTTTTTAATAAATAATTAACAATAAAAAAGTAAATTGCACATATCCTCTCAACCAAGACTGGATGAGATGATAGCACATAGTTACAAGCACAAAATTTCTAGGATCAATACTTCTATATTTGGTCATGTGACTTACGGATGCAGTAGCAAGTGGTGCCTCAATGAACTGAGAGAAAATGTCATTCATAGATTCTCCAAGCTCCCTCTCTACAGTTTGGCAGACCTAGATGATAACAAACTTTTCAGAATCATGGAAGTTAGTACCCCCAGCTACACACGTCAACTATAAGAAAGCAAAAATTTTATTCAATGCCAAATTTTCTAGGCTCTTTTTAGTTTCCATGTAACCAAGACCGTTGTGCATGAACATCTGCTTATGCAGTTCATATGCCAAAAAAAACAGATGAGCATTAACCATTTATAAATCATCTCAGGCGCACCATCACTAGAAATTGGCAAAATATTGATCAACAATTAAACCATCATCCAGGTAATTTAATGATGCATTGCACAATCTACCATGATGGAGTCAGTTTGGGACAAAAAAAGAACAAACTTGCAGCATTGCAACTACACCTTAACTATCTTCGTAGCTCAATGCACTATAGGCATAAATGCATTAACAGAACATTCAAATTGTACAAGTTACCTCTTTTAATTGCCGAGGAGGAAGAGAGTCCTGCAACTGTCTGAGAAGACGTATATACGCCTGGGGAAGAACATCTGCTCGGGTAGATAAATATTGGCCAAGTTTTACCCACAAACCTTCCAGCTCAATCATCAAATTAAGAACACGTCTGGCATTTCTTTCATGAGTTTTTTCCCATATAGAGTCTTTTTTGACTTTGCTAAACCATTTAACTCGCTTCTGCACGCCCTGCAGTATTACAATACCTCACTAACCTCTCTTCTGAACAGGTGAACAAACAACAATTAATCACACAAGATAGTTGTTTGGCTAAGCACACCTTGTAGTCCATGTATATCACCAATGCTAAAGTGAAAACTTTCATCCGCCGCTTCAAGATGTTTCCCCATCCCATTAGGAGTTGTAAGACAGAAGGTGAACGAACAGAGGATCTTGGTACCTCAACCACGAACTTGAACGAACACCAAAGATTATTGCACTTCTGTAAACCAAACTATTTCGAAATCGTCAGTAATTATGTAGATTCATCGATCAGCTAGCAAAAAAAAGAAAAAAAAAATCAAAACATGCTTAGGCGTCCATCAGAAGGTATCTTAAGTAAAACTTGAACCTTCTCAAAACTATTCTAACCAGCATGTAACAAAGATTTCTCGTACGTACATATATATGTTGATGAGGCAAAGACAAAACAACAATATAAATCAAAGATCTAACGAGAAATACAACCCGCTCGAGTAAACTCGTGAACGATAGGCGACAGAAGAAGCAGCTCAATACGCAAGTGCAATAATTTCATGCTAAAGATCAACAAAATAACCTACCTACAAACGATCCAAACGCCCAAAATGGCGACAGAAAGCCAAACCTCACGAGAAGCAAGCGAAACTTGAAAACCCCCCAGCAGGTCCGCAGGCAATCTGCGCCAACAAACCACAGGCCAGGGTACAAAAATGCAAAACCTCACCAGCGATCGCAGATACCGGAGATTTGGCAACGGAGATGGAGGGGATTTGGAGATTTGGCCCTCGCGACGACGGAAGGAGGCACGGGGTCGCGCGCACACGAAGACCATTAGCGGCACGGGTGGAATGAATCAACGAAGTTAAAGAGATCTAGACCATTAGTTCACACGAGGATTCATCCCTTCCGTCCATAGCTTCAGCTGGCCCCTCCGTCGTGCTTTTTCGACGTCCTCGTCGGAACTTTACCGTCTGATCCAAAAAGCGTACCAGCAACATCAAGCGTGGGTTAACCTTATTACGCCCATTAAACGCGAGAGTAAACTCTTGGGTGGGAATCTCGAGTGGGATATATAGCTCCATTTTGCTAGTTGACCAAATACCACGCGGTTCAATGACGCTTTGATTTTGACTTTAAACACACACTATACCTTGGGCCGGTTCAACTGCTCACCAACCAAAATCGTACAGATGTTCATTTACTCTCAGGACGAATTACAGAAAAAATCATATCACTCTTTGAGACATTTATTTGAGATGATAAAAATATTAATATATTATATATCTTTTTAAAATGTTGGGCTACGTATAAAATATTTTTAAGATTATGTCAGATTTAAAATAAGATTTAAAAATTATATCAAACTAAAATGAATCGAATTTATGAATAAATTTAGTATTCAATTTATATAAATTTATTTATATTCATTTAATATATAAAAAATTAATTAAATAAATAAGTTTTATATATATACATGTTTTTAACATGAACATGAGCAGTATTGATAAATAATATTTTTAAATTATATTCATTAATAAATTTTTTTAAATGTATTAAATAAATTTATATTATCAGACATAATAATCAATCAATCAAGTTTAAAATGTAAAATTTTTAAACAAACATAAATTAAAAATTTGATAACATCTAAATTAAATGAACCAAGCTAAACTTAACGCTAAGCTAAACCAAGCTAAATTTCAACTATCATTTCAATGATTTAGTTTATTTTAGACTCAGTTCAATTTTACTTTATTACTTTATCAAATAAACTTGAACACTACAAAATTTGACTTGATTCATTTACCGCCCTAAGTAAATCATATGATAGATTTGCTTTTGCATTCTCTCACACACAAGAGATGGGGGCATGAGCGAAATTAAGAAAAGCATTAGTAAAAACATATTAAGAGAAAAAAATCGAACAGATTGAAGGCCTACCTACCTTGATGGAAAATTTTGAAAATTAGACATGGAGTATACAAGTAAACAACTAATTGCAATATTATTCCAATATGCTCGTCTTGCATGAAAGCTCCACATACCGGAAAAGCTTACACCATCCATTACAAGAATAAACCTTATCTTCTAAGGCATGAGAATTAAGGAACAAAACTTAATAACATCGTGCGGTTTCATAAAAAAGCAAAAGTATATACGTGTGGGGAATTGAGAAACTTACCTGTTTCTTGGTGAATGAATATTAATATTGTAGCCGATCGATCGATTTAATGATTATGATACCATCAATGAATTTAATCCGTTTTTCTTTTATTAATCCGTTTTGCTAATAGATACATTTTTGAGATAAGAGGAATCTGATCACGGAGAGTGGAATTACAAATTGTATTGGTGAATTTAATTGTCGTTTGGATTAATTAATGAGCTTAAGAAATAAATAAATCAATCAAATTAGTAAAATTAATTTAAGATCAGTAATGTGAAATAAACAGGTAAACCTATATTATAATAAATAGTGTTTGTATTTATTTCAGAGATTTATTATGAGATAAGTAAATTGAAATGAATTGCTAACACTAAAAGCTATATGACAATAATAATATTTAAAATGTATTTGTTATATTTATTTTGGTGAGATCTCTAATCTAATATTAATCTTATTTTCTCCTATAATAAATTAGATTTGTGATTTATTCAGTTTCACACAAAAGTGACATGTATTGCCTTTTAAAATATTCAAGTATTTGATACTATTTTGAATTTTTTATTATTATATTTTAACTCAAATAAGTCATCCTGTGCTAGCTATTGTGTATGTCTGAAATTATTTATATTGCCCTATTTGCTAATGCATTATTTAACATATTTTGAAGTTTAAATACGCAAAAATACAATTTAAATTTAAAAGACTAAAATGTTTTTATAAAATTTGATATTAATTTTATAATATTTTAATTATACATCAATAATAAAAAAAAAAGTAAAAGAGGCATCGAGATGTTGTTTCATAGAGTCGTACATTGGGCCAGCCATGTGGGCCGAGGTTTGCAGACGCGAGACAGCGACTTCGGCTCAGCGTCAGGGTTGCTGGGCCGAATGAACTGGAATGGTTTCATTTCAATAGAAGATGTAATTCATCATTTCAGCGATCCTATCATGATGTCAATTTCATAATCATCTACGAGCAGATAAATCAAAAAATTATAGTTGAGCATGATGGAAGAGGACACTGCTTCGATTTTGTCGAAATTCAATCATTATCCACTTTCAGTAATTTTGCTCCGTCGTAATCAACTCTTCTGTAAAATGTATAATCTGCCACCCTAGCGGTCTCATACGGTCGGTCCACGATCATCTATGAGAAGATAAAACGAGAAGTTGCAGTTGACACAACAAAGAGAGTATTGTCTCGGTTTCGTCGAGATTCGAACTCTTATCCTCTTCTGTAACTTTGCTCCGTCATAACCAACTCAGCTATGTCCTGGGAGCAAGTCGTGACCAACTCTTCTGCAAAAGGTGGAAGCAAGTGGCCCCACACGATCGACCTCACGACCATTTGTGCGGAGGTAAATTGAGAAATTTAATTGGTCACGACGCAGGAGGGTATTGTCTGGCTTAAGTATTTGAATCCTTGTCCTCTTCTACAACTTTGCTGTGTCGTAATCAACTAAGCTATATCTCAGGGACAGTCGTAATCAACTCAATTATGCTCAGGGGAGCAAATGACATGACTTCATAATTTGATTTGACTTAGTTTGTTATCAAACAAATAAATATTTTAAAATTAACCCTTAAGATAATTTAATTTCGTCGTAATCTTACCCTTAAGATAATTTATTTACGACCCTACGGACACCCGTCAATGCACGTCGATTTGTCTGTTTAAATATTTATCGAGATCACGTGCATGTCAGAAAACGTGGCCTGAGAGTCAAACAAATAAAGTCAATGACAATGTTTGAATAACTATTCAATCGATTACTTTGACTGTTTAGTTGCCGGCATCTAGAAAGAGACGAAAAGTGGGTCATGGGGATGGTAATAAAATACATCAATATGATTCAGTGTATAAAAAAATTAAAATTTTAAGTTATCAGTTTTTTAGGAAAGAAATTTTCAGAATATAATCACGAGTCGTGAAAATGGAACAACTTGCGAATTAAAGATTATCCTCGACGAATACAAGGCAAATAAAATCTTTAACAATTTTTTTAAATATAATTATAATAATTTTAAAACGTGCAACGTTTTCAAACAAGTGGGATTTGATGCGTACATCTTTATTGACTTTGTAAAAGTATTACAATAATTTTGAAAAGTTATCAAATCTAACCTAATATTTATATTTATTATTAAAATATGGTCTCCGTCATAATTAAAGTTTATCTCATTATCAAATCTAATTTAATGGCACTTTCGTGAAAGAAACCTATAGCTAAAAATGAAAATTTTAATTGTATTTTCGCGGAAGAAATTTAATAGCATGTTTTGCATAATCTAATGTTAATTATTTCTATTGCAGGTATTTTTCTTTCATGAAAAATTTCGGACATTGATTGTTTGAATATGGATTATTAAAAAAATAATGTTAATTATTTCGCCAAAATCTTACGAGGAATCTAAATTATCATTTTCGGTCACGAAACCGACCGTGCTCGCTGTCGGGATCAAACAGGATACATTATCTTAGTAAACGTGGTCACTTAATATTGGCTGCTTCGCTTGAGTGAATGCTGTTATGTATTTCAGTGAGAACAGGAAATCCCGAAGAAGAAGAATCTAATGGTTGTTACTTCTAGAATCTGATGAAACATATAAAAATATATATTCCACTAAAAGGTTTTTCTTTTTTTTTAAACTAAAATTTTATTTCTAAAATTATTATTATATGTTTTCTCTTAATTTGATTTTGTTTTTCCTGTTTCATCTCTATCAGCCAATCCAGAGCCATAAGTCGAGGGGTCCACTTCAATCTGCTCTCGTTTACTTATTCTCGCTCTTTCTATTCGTGCCTCCGCATTATGACTTATAAGACAAGCAAATCGATCGAGACGGAGTGAGAATCACCACGAGAAGAGATGGGAGCAGCGGAGCTCAAGAGCGGCGGCTCGCTATCGGCCATGGAAGGATCCTCAGAGAAGGAGGACGAGCGGAAGCAACCGGAAGCTGCACACGTGATCCCGTTCTCCCCTGTCACCATCGACATCTCCCTCCCGCTCCACCAAATGCGGCCCCATATAATGTCAGCTCGATTCCCGCACCGTGTTTTTTTCGTAACCGATTCGTCGATCTTCGGGTCCATTCCTCGCGATTTTTTGATGTTTTTTCTTCATGTATTTAGATTTTAGGGCGAATAAAGGCGTCAGCTTTCTTGCTCGTAAAGTTGTCGTTATGCATCCGTTTTGGTTTCTTGATTTTTGAGTCCAATGAATAGCCCAAGGAGGGTAGTTGTTTGGCCATCTTGGTTGAACTTGTTAATGGCTAAAGTTTTCTTAGTTAGCGGCTGGTTTCCTTTTTGTCAATATTCTCATGCAACAACTTTCTTTTTCTTAATCTTATCACCCAGCCCACTTTTCAAGGAGAAGAAATGCCATGCAAAAGTCGCTTTCCTTCCTTTTTTTTACTTCATTTCCCTATTAGTTTCCGATCCTCGGTCGAGTCGCTGAATGTGTTTACTTTAGATTTCTCGACGGTTATTGATCTTGTCGGTATCTATAAACAAGAAAAATACTATGCACCTTGTCTAACATGATTTGGGATATTGCGACTTGGCGATGTTGTGTTTAATTCAAGTTGTTCGAGAAGTATGGCCGTAAGAGTGATGTCAAAAAGCAGTGGCCGTAAGAGCTATCTGGGTACAAGGGTAGTTAGTTTAACTGTTACGTTAGCTAATCGCAGATTCAGAATTTTTCATTGCAAGTAATGGATCTTCAAATTCTTTCTCGTAAATATTCCTAATTTGTATTAAGAGTTTTATGGGAAAACGCTCACAACCGATAAACGAGAGAAACTAATGTCTCAATGAATAGTATTGCCATTCATTCTGTTCGTTTATTTACCTTTCCCCCCTTTTTTTACTTTGTTAATGGTGACTGGTGATTTGTTATTTATCTCACTAATATTGGTCTCAAACTCAGATGAGGATGGACGATTATACTAATCCAAGAAAACTGGCAGACAAAGACTTCATAAATATTGTTTTTTTTTCCTGGATTTGGTTTGAGGATAGGCCACGTAGACTTGGTATAAACTATAAACAGTATGCATATAGAGTTCAGTAACGTAATAAAATTCATTTAGCTGAACCTAAATAGTTAGGATTTGGGATTTGTTAGTTTTTATTATTGTTTGTCTTTTTATGTTTTTTATCCTTTTTTTTGTCGTAGTTGCCTCCGGTGCCATCTTTAAAAATTATCAACCTTATTACCTAAATATTTGTTTTCTGATTCAAAACTTTTGAGTTCTGAAAATGGCCTACATTGAACGTGTTTTGATTGCCTTAGCCTTGAATGACAGATTTTTCATTGTCCTTCTCTTCGTAGATATTTGTGCCAGGATTTGTTTAAGAAGTGGTCACCTCTTGATGAATCTGTTTTCTTGATAGAGACAGTTTCTGGTGGCGTCACAAATCTCTGTAAGTGCCGAAGAACTTTTTGCCTTCTCTTATATTCCCTTTCTATCTTTTTCAACTGTTTAACAACTGTGCTGGAGCAAATTGACGCTGAACTAGGGTGAATTAAAGAGCATGTTTGAAACTCCAAATATTGTATTATTTTGTAAGATCCAAAGCAACACAATTAGTTCCTCAATAACATGTTCATATGACTACTTGATCTTGTCATTGCTTCAAATTTGTGTGTGCTTTGGGTGACTTATCAGATCTGCATCTATTACAGTTACTCATTTAGCATTTTAACTTTTGCAATTCCTGTAGTGCTGAAGGTTTCTGTGAGAGAGGAAAGTGGCAAGATTGATACTGTGACTGTTAGGTTGTTTGGCCCAAATACAGATTTAGTGATTGACCGCAAGCGAGAGTTTCAGGTGGGTTCTATACTCTATCCAACAACTTGTTGACTGTGCACATCACTACTTTACTGGTAAACCAAAACTTTCTTGGTGAATGAATTTCTTCTCCTAACTAAATTCCTGTGTTCTATTTTATTATGTTTTGCCTTGCACATGCCTTACCATCATAATTGGTTTACATAAATGTCTTAAACTACTGTACTGGATTGGCCTGATGGACAATTTTGATGATGGTACTCCAGTTTTGATGATGGTACTCGAGTTTGGTTCGGTTAAAAAAAAAAAGAGACTGATTTGGTGACCACTGTAAAACTTTTAAGCTATTGGGTGAACTGATGAATTGCTTAACTGAACATAGCTTCTGATGGCTGTCTGGTTTATAAGTAGGGTGGTTCAAAGAACCCAATGACTAAACCATATGGAGATAGCTGCTTCACTGTACTCTTTCATGCTAATGTTAGGGCTTTTTGGCACCTGAATTAACATGCATGGTAAAGGAAAAAGTGATAACTTAAAATGAAGATAATAGTTATGGCTTAGTTGTTTCTTAGAATGTTAAGTGTCCCTCCCCCTTTTTCCCTTTAAAATAAAAGTTGCCTAGAAGCATGCTAATTATCTAGCCTAAATAAACTGCTCACGCATTGCTTTGCCACAATCCAGTCGTATGTACCCGCTGTTCTTCCTTTTGTCAAAAATTAATTCAAGAAATTTGCAATCATCATTTTTTCCCCCATAACATCATAATTTTTTATTATCATGTAATAATGAAACTTTACTAGTTATTATTCATTGGGTGCATGTGCTTACCTTTGGACAACTCATGTTTAGGCCCTACCACATATCTCGGCTGCCGGATTTGGTGCAGAATTACTAGGATGGTTTGAGAATGGCATGGTTCAATCTTTCATTGATGCTCGTACACTTTCACCATCAGGTTAGCATGATAATCATTAGAACTACCTGATTAATAATATTATTAGATCTTGGTAACTTATTTGATGATTACATGAGCAATCTATCACTCAATCATAGATGAGAACCTTTTTGTGGACTGTCCTTATGCTTCACAACCTAAATTGAACAATTTTAGTAGTATTCAACTAGAACAACAGAACTTATGTCACAATTATTTAGAGTTGTATGGAGGCTACATGCGTTTTGTAATTGGTGGTAGAACGAATTAAATAATACCGAACATCAAGAAGGGGAAAGAAAACAAGAAAATAGCAGAACATGCTAAGACATCAATTTTGGTCAAGATCTTATTGGTGTCCAGTTGAAGTAACAGCAGTCCGATGCTTGCACCTTCAATGTTCTTTGAAGTGGTAAGTAGCTTTATGAGGAAAGTTCAATGATTACTTGCACCTGTCTGCAATGTTTGTGCTCTTTTAATGTTTTGCACCATTGAAACTTCTAAGTTTTTCATCCTTTTGCATGTTCTTTGTCCTGTGTAGATGAGCTAACTTAGTTATTTGGTTTCAGACATGAAAAATCCTGAAATAGCTAAGAAGATAGCTGGACAACTTCGTAGCTTCCATCAGGTGGCAATACCGGGATCTAGAGAGCCACAATTGTGGAATGACATATTCAAGTTTCTTAATCAAGGTTGCAAAACCTACTCTTCCTATTTTATGTTGGTTTCTTTGTTGTTCAAACTTGAAAAATATTTTTCTAGCTATTGTATTGGCTTCGTCTGCATTTTTTTTCTTGGGACAGTAGTGTTTACTTCAAGACCGATCTGAATAAATATACGACACTGCAGCGGAGACACTAAAATTTGACGATAATGAGAAGCAAGCCACATATGAATCAATATCATTCAATGAGATCCGTGCTGCAATTGATGAAGTCAAGGTAATTGTCTTGCGAATATGTTATCTGTCTATCTACTGCTTCTGGCAGCAATTTATACAGAGAGATTGGTCGAATAATGACAACTGAGTTGTAATTTATGATATTCACTGACCTAATGATGATATTATTGACTCTTGTATATTGAAGAGAATCATATCCTTAGCTCTTGATGTTTTCTAACAGAATATGACAGATCGTTTCAAATCCCCTGTTGTCTTTTCTCACAATGACTTGCTTTCTGGGAATTTGATGTTCAATGACAAACAAGGTGAATCTTAGTTTCTCCTTATTCCTCCCTCTTGATCAAGATAATGACTTTATTTTTCTGGTGAAATACTAACCTTTCTGTGTCATATCCCTTGATATTCTAGGGATACTGTACTTCATTGATTTTGAGTATGGATCATACAACTATAGAGGCTACGACATTGCAAACCACTTTAATGAGTTTGCAGGCCTTGAATGTGACTTCAACTTGTAGGTTCCCTTTCTCTAAACAGATATTGGATATCTTGATTTTAAACTAATATTGATGCGGGAAATGATGCTTTTAATGTAGATATCCAGATAAGGATACACAGTATCACTTCTTCAGGAATTATCTAGACCCTGGCAAACCATATGAGGTATGTAAATCCTAGATTTGTATTTTCTTCAGCATTGAGCAACATGTTTGCTGATTCCATTGCATTTCATGGTCTAGTTTTTTTAGAGGAATTATTTATTTAAGAAAAGTATGACATTCTTCTCGCTTCATTCACTTTTAGTACAAGTGAATACAGTTAACCTGATTTGATCCGTTAGATGTCTGCTGAATTTGGAGGATCTAGAATCTAGATTGAAGTAATATAGTTAGGCCAATATACAAAATAAGGTTTGGTCTCTATCAGGATTTTATGTTAATAAAGATTCTTTATGCTTACAGGTACCCGTCAAAGATCTTGAAGCCCTTTTTGTCGAAACAAATACCTTTAGACTTGCATCTCACATTTATTGGGCTCTGTGGGGTCTCATCCAGGTATGGTGCTTTGTGATCTGATGATCAAAGGAAGAATCTTGTTTCAGTTTGGTCCCCTAAACAAAAACTTCCTAATTCTCTGGCAATCAGGCAAAGGCATCCCCAATCGATTTCGATTATCTCGTCTACTTCTTCAAGCGATTTAATGAGTACAAGAAGCAGAAGGAAACATGCTTCTCTCTTGCAGGCAAGTATCTCTATAGTTCCAGCAGCACTTGAAAGTTACACCACCACCACAGCAAATCAAATGACAGCGTGCATGCTACAAATCTTATTAGGTGTAATAAGTTTCCCCATTTCTATTGATAGCCACAGGAACCCTAATCCATCTATTGGATTCCTTGTAGCCCTTGCTTGTAACCAGAAATAGATTCTGTTATCCTCTAGTGGCAATCAATAAAATGCTATTTGGTTGTGTTGCCTTTTCTTGTATAGTAGAACCAAACCACTAAAGAGTGTCATATAAAATGTAAAAACGAAAACTTCCATGCTATGCATCTTTTCTTTATGAATCTACCATATAAATTTATTGCATCTAAAATTTAAAGAACCCTACCTACTAAATGGAGCTCTCAGTTTATAGTTGAGCCTTGCTTGGCTTCTACCTTGAAATGGCAGAAACGGAAACACAAAACGTGGTGTAAAATGTCTGAAATGAATGATGCATTAGAGAGATGAGGTAAAGCAAATTGGTTTTCTTTTGGGCTTCATCAACCTATGGATGAACTTACATTTCGGAAATCTTTCCAGTTGATCAGCCTCCATCGACTTTATATCTGCAGGCGATGAAGAAAAAGAATAGCTCGGGGATTGATCTGCGCGTAGTACAATATATTGAAGTAATCTCTTCAATGATGACAATATCATAATCCAAGAATCTCAAGGAGCAAAAGCAAACCTTGTCTGGCGAAGATCTTGCCCTCGTGTAGGCCGACAACATGATCAGGAACCGAGTAGTCGTTTCTGGATTTCTTCAGATGTTCTGACGACAGCTTCAGTACATGGCGACGACCACGTTTGATATCTTCATCACCACCAGAAGTTGATGCAGCAGAGGCCGAAACACTAACTGCATTGTGTGTGTTTTTGCCTTTCCTCCCTAATTTTATGAACTTCTTGAATTGTTTCACAACATCCTTTAACAGCTTATTGGAGGAATTACCATTTGCAATGGTAGTTTTTTCAGCAATTACCCACTTCTTCCTCGCCCTTGCAGCATCAGCAGCCTCACCTGCATTTCGTTCTTCTGGGTGGTTGGATGATTCCTTCTCACTATCCAAAGAGGAATTCAACTTGGAAGCATCCACCAATTCATCATCTGCTTCCTCTTGGTGTCGCGAGATCTCAGTCCTTTCCGAGTTGACATCACAAGTTCCTGACTCTTCGCTCGGTCTTGGTTCTTCGCCATCCAACTCGATGTGAGAAATGGGTGCCTCTTCCTCGACGATTTGCCTTTCAAACCCATCATTTTCAGCAATAAGGATTTGCTGCTGATTCATCATATCCTCCGTCTCACCTACACTTTCAGTAACGAAAGTCTCTAATTCACTCGGCTTATCTATAGAACTTCGAACCTCGAGGACGGTGCTCGACTTGCTATGCTCCATTCTTTGCTTTTGCTCCTCGGAGAATTCAGAGAGTGTGAGGTTTGAGTTGTCGCGAGAATTGTCTGAAGAAGGATCTTTCAGTTCATGGAGATTAGCCGCGCTCTTGCTTATTTGTGAAGGAGCGCAATTAGTAGCCGTGTTAGATCTCGCAGATGGGGAAAAGCTTGGAAGAGATTGTGGCGAGGCCGTTGGTGAATCAAGATTTATGTTCTTGGAAGAGGATTTAGGAGAACTTCTTGCTGAGGTTGACGAATCTTCCTCATGGTTCTTGAGGGAATCATCAATCGCGCCACAACAACTCAAAACTACCTCCTTGTTTTCTAATCTCGAACCCTCTCTTCCTTTTGTCTTCAGCTCCACCCAACTCTCCTCGAACCTGTTCTCCATCGCCTCCAACTCCTTCCTCCTCTGCCTCCCCTTCCACCCAACCTCTTCCTCCCGTAGCTTCGCGCCCCGCCTCGCTGCGTAATCTTCGTAGGCCCTGCCTTTCGAGACCTCCGACTGGCTCAGCTTCAAGTTGCGCTCCAAGTCGTCCACCATCTTCAGCAGCAAGTCTCCGTCGAACTTCACCGAATCACCAAAATCCTCTGTTTGGTTTCTTCTTCGCGCTCTGCTTAGCTTGTAAGCCGCATAACAGCTCTCCAACTCCTCTACCTTCGCCTGAAGTTCTCGGTTCAGCCACCGGCGCTCGTCTCCGCCGACCGATCGGAAGCGGAAGATCTCCATGGACGGCCGGACTTCGTGCTGCTCTGCGTGCACGTTTAGCTTCATCGATTCTGTGTTGGATTGGATTTCCATTGCGGGCAATGGAGATGGATGGAAGCTTTGGAAGGATCGAAAATTGACTCATTCCGTGGATTGTTTTTCTATTTTGGGTGGGTTGAGGCTGGCATCAACTACGCGCGCAGGCCGCCCTCTGTCTCCAGCCTTCAAATAGACGTTGGAAACAGAGAGGTCGTTATTGACCGTTGAGGTCGGGGGATCCGCTCCAACCGTGTTTTTAAGCACGTGATGCGATGCTCGCATCGTGGCCATTCGCTCCGAAAATTAGTAGTATCTTTTTGGATTTTAGGCAAATGGAGATTTATATTTGGATTTGGACCCAGGCAAAAGAATTTGGTTCGTTGTATTATTTGAACCGAAAGATCTTAATTTAGCTTTGAATTTTCTTATGAATATATAAATTGAGCCATGCCCATACCCTTTTCTTTTCTGCAATTAGGTTCCTGCAATTTTAATGCCGTCGAAGCACAAATCTTGGAGGGGTTCCGTGCCGGACATGAAACTCCCGTGTCCGTGCTTGGAAGTTAGTCCTCGGATTTGACGTCGACGTGTTTATTTCTCTCCGTGGAAGGCGCAAACCGTGGACATTTTACTGAATTGTACAGATTTTTTATTTCTCCTGACTAACTTTTATAATGCTAAAATCATACATCATATTTAAAAATTTATTATTTTTAATTTATACCGTAAAAAACATAGATACATTCAGATGAATTTCAAAAATATATTAATTTTAATTTAAAATATTTTAAAATTTTTTAAATCCATCCGTCATTAATTAGTTTTGTCTGAAATTAATAAAATTGATTGATAAATCTAGAGAATTTAAAATTTTAAAAGTTTAATATTTTTGAAATCTATATAATCTTAGAAACCATTAATCATATTGATTAGTGAATATCATTATTTTAGACTTTATAATTATGAGTTTGTGATAAATTTTATTAAAGACTTATAAATTTAAAATTTTACTATTTTCAATTTACGCTGTTAAATTCAAATATGAGGGCATAGATATATTAAAAGAACTTTCATATATATATATATATTAATTTTGATTTAAAAGAATTCAAAATTGTTTAGATCTATCAATCAATATTATCTAAAATTGACTGATGAATTTAGATATTTCAAATTAAAATTAGTATACTTCTAAAAGTCTCCTTAATTTATTTATTGAATAGGAAAGGAGGAGGAGTATAATAGGAATGTATAGCGTGAATTTAGTATCTTGCACGCATGATTCAGAAAAATGCCGATTATAATATGATCATTTGGTGGATGAAATAGGTGTAGCTATGAGATGTCATCCAATCTATCGATCTCAAATTGTATATCTTACCATGATTTAAACTTGCCATTTTGGGACATGTAGAGAACCTTGCTAGGTTTTGAAAATCGTCATCCTAGTCCTCTGTCGCGAAGGCAAGGGTTTGTTGGTAGTGTGAGTAGTGGGAAATGTGAGTAGTTATCAAAATTGACTACTTACCTTACCACTTACCCTACTATTCTCCTTTTATTAAAAGGAGTGTCCAAGTTCTAAAGACCAAGCTATTGAATTTTTTCAGAAGTTGGGTGTCTTGTGAAAATCTTTTCGGAGAAGGAACATTCATTGTTGATAAGGATTTGGTTCATGAATAGCAAATGGTTGCTTGATTTGTAACATTCTTTCGATGACAAATATGAAGAAGATCGATAAAGAATCATTATAAGTGTTTATAATTTTTTTGTTCGATGATTCATACATTCGAAACAATAGGGTTAACATTAGTAACGTGCCCTTCCATGGCTCGGCGAGAGAAGCCAGAGACATGCACCCCTTTGCATTGAAGCTTCTATCGGGAGGGAAAGTGAGTAATTAGAGCATCCTAAAGTGGTAGGTCGATTATTCTTAAAGGATGGACGGATAAGATCTGATTAATTTTAAAAGATATTTATCCTTTTGCTGTCGAATTATCAAAATTATCATTTTACTCCATGGTATTTTCAAATAAATTGCTTTCGATGTTCAAACTTATTTGTCTATTTTATTGACCGTGATATCTTTTATGTGTACTCAACTTAAATATGTGAGCTTCAGAAGCGCTTCAAAGATAAAGAAAATTAATGTGGCGGCAGTAATGATTTAAAATATTGCATATATATTGAATTGTTAAAAGTTTAAAAGTTCTGATGCATTTATTGGAAGCACAAAAATAATGAGAATCTTTAAAATTTTCATTTTAGAAAAAACAATAAACATGAAAAATGTGTGTATAAAATTTTGTCTATTTTAATTCAATTTAAGAATATATTTTATTTTAATTTATAATTTTTAAAAGAGCTGCTTTACAGCAAGTGCACTGCGATGCAAGCATACGAAATGCAAGAAATACATTTAAACAAGTACAAGAACATTATTTCATAGCTATAGAACAAAATAGAACATCTAGATCTTGTTACAGAGTTCGAGTTTACATAATTGGACGTGATGTCTAATTAATTATCACCTAATCAAACAAGTTCCACATCCTTTTCTTCTGCAAGTTCCACATCCTGAAGCATCGATTAATGGCTAGACTCCTCCACAATTCCATCTTCTGGCTCAAATGGAGGAGACGAGGCTTTGCTTCCATGTAACGGCAATGGGACTCCGGACTTCGTGAGTTCCATCGCTCCACGCGAGGGAGCCGAAGGCTTGAGCGCCATACTCCGCCGCACTCTCCAAAGACTCGATTTTGATCTCGTAAGACAAGCTCTGCCCGGCGGCGTCGAACTCGAGCTTGCTCGGAGACACCGTGACGGACACCCCCGGCGGGCTGGTGATGTTTGCTTCGTACACCGCCTCCGCAGAAGCTCCCACGTTTCGGACTACTCTTTTGTAGGTGACGACGTCGCTGTTCGAAGAGAAGACGACGGCGAAGGCAGGGTAGTTGAGGTCGCCGGGGCTGGTTAGTGCGGTGTCGGAGCAGTTGACGCTGATCTCGTAGTTGGTGAACACCGCGATCTGATCCGGGGTGTAGTGGATTGCGCAGAGGAAGGCGAGGTAGTCGCCGGTGTTGAGGTCGTAAACGAGGCCGGGGTCGAGCGCCCGGTTGGGATCCACGTGGCCAGCACCGCGGATGAATGGGGTGGACTCGGCACCGGTTGCCAGATCCTTAATGATTTCTCCGGCGTTGTCGGAGTTGTAGGCGGTGGTCATCAGGGCCGATTTGACGGCGGCCGGGCTCCACTCCGGGTAGGCTCCGCGGAGCAGGGCCGCGATGCCGCTTACATGAGGGCAGGACATGGAGGTGCCGGAGATTATGTTAAACTCCACACGCCGTGGATCGATGTCGAGGTCGGTTGGACTGGTAGCCCCAGTCCACGCAGCCAAGATATTGACGCCGGGGGCGATGACATCAGGCTTGAGGATCTCCGGCGCGCGGTAGTTGGGACCTCTGCTCGAGAAAGCTGCCACCTTGGGGGCCGCGGGCGAGCCACCGATGACGGTGCCGCGGAAGAGGATGGTGGCGGTGGGCGAAGCCTGCGATTTGATGTAGTATTTGATTTGTTCACCGGACGCGTGGCTGACCATGGTGGCTGGAACAAGATGGGAATCCGCCACAAGTTCGTCTCCGCTCCCGGCATCGTTGGCCAGGATCAAACCGATGCCACCAGCCAATTTCACGGCAAGCCCTTTCTCGACACGCGCATTGGCACCGCGCTCGCAGAGGACGATTTTGCCGGCGACCTTCTCGGGGTAGAGGTAGCCCCGGAGGCAGAGGCGAGAACCGCAATCGCCAGCATACACCAGAGGAAGATTAGTCGAATCTAATGGATCTCCAGAGTAAAGGGAGACGCCGCCGTAGGTGCTTCCGTCTCCGAGGACCACATCGGCCGGGAACTGTCGGTCGAGTGTAGATGCGCCCACGGTGAGTATCCACGGCGCGATGTTGACGGCGGTGCGCGATCCGGGACCGGAATTACCAGCGGAGCACGAGACCACCACTCCGTGACGCATGGCGCCGAACGCCCCAATGGCGATCGAATCGCGGTAGAAGGCGGGCGGATAACTGGCGCCGACGGAAAGCGAGATGACGTCAACTCCATCGGCGATGGCGGCGTCCATGGCGGCGAGTATGTCCGAGTTGTAGCATCCGCTACTCCAGCAGATCTTGTAAACCGCGATACGGGCCTTGGTGGCCATGCCCTGGGCTTCTCCTCTGGCGTACTGGAAGAAGCCGGCTTCGTCAACGGCAGAGCCCGCGGCAGTGGAGGCGGTGTGGGAACCGTGACCCTCGGTGTCGAGCGGCGATTTTGATTCCCGAGTCTCATCGATAGGGCCTCGGGCGGCTTCATAGCCCTTGTAGAAGACCCGGGCGCCGATCAGCTTGCGATTGCAGAAGGAGGCGTTGAATCCTTTCCCCGCTTCACAAGAGCCGCGCCAGGAGGAAGGGGGCGGGGGGAGGGAGTCATCCACGAAGGAGGCGCGGGAATCAGGGTATACGCCAGTGTCGAGGACGCCGACGACGACGTCGGAGGCGAAGGAGGAAGAGGGCCAAAGGCCGAAGGAGGAGGAGAGGCGGAGGAAGGCCGGGGATCGGGTGGTGTGTCGCTGGCAGGGGCGGTCAGGGAGGACAGCGAGGACGGAGGGGAGGCGGCGGAGAGCGGCCGCCTGGGATGGAGTGAGGCGGGCAGCGAATCCGGAGACGGCACGGGTGTAATCGTAGAGGAGGCTGGAGGCGGGGCGGCCGGGGAGTGAGCGGAGCGTGCGGGCGTACCAGTGGCGGAAGGTGGAGAAGGAGGCCGGCTTGTGGGAAGGGGCCACGTGGACGATGTAGGTTGCCTGTGCGTCGGTAGCTCCCTCCGCCGGAAGCGGCAGCGGCGAGAAGAGGAGGAGGAGGAGGAGGAGGACGCCGGAGAAAGGAAGCCGGGGAAACGACAGCCGCATGGTGCCGGGAAACGAGGAGGAGAGCAGATAGGCGATGTAAGACGGGGAAGAGGAAGACCCGACGGACCAATGGGAGAACGAGTACAGTTCAATGACAACTGGTAATATTTAGGGTGCCAAGTTGAAGTTATTTACGGGACGAACCATTATGCATCTGCCTGCTATTACGATGCCTTGAGTACAATGCTCCATAGTGGTATTTAAGTAGTTTCGATCCGAATCAAGGGTGAAGTGTAGTGGATGAAGGGAAGCGAAGATTCCAACGGAAGCAACCATGATTGGTCCACGTAGGACTCGATTTTCGTCCAAGTTTATCGACTTCCCGTAATCATTTGATTTTGCGATCGAGATTTAAATCGTGGGCCATCAATTAACCTTTTTTCATTAAAAGGGAAAAAAATCTGAATATCTGATAGATAAGCGTCTCCTCCCCACATGGGGCGAAATTCCGTTTATCTAGGGCAAAACTCCGGTGGAGACGGCGGGGATGACAAATCGACCATCTCCGGTGAGGATCTCCATCGACAGGATCAGGTTCGAGAGGCTTAAGTGGTTGCGGTCAAGCACTAGCGAGGACTTAACCATCTTCTTCGGCAGAGGACTCGAAGATCGTGGCTTCCAGTCCATTTGGAGATGACTTCAATCGATCCATGGTGGTCATCGACTTGTCCTTGGTTCCTTCGTATGGTTGAGGGATGACCCTCCGCAAGAGCGCGTAGGGTCTCATAATATCCCCACTCTGGGTGCGGCGATCTTCCAGCCAAAAATCTCATGGCGGTGGCATTGTCAAACAGCCATTAGGCTGCAGTTGGGTACGCAAAGTGCTTCCCGGTGAGGATGAGAGCGATGGGTAGAGAATTTGGCTGAGAGGAGCCTGGACGCGGCTGAAAATCAGCACATAGGGGAGTTTCTCATCTTCCTTACTTTCTTTTCATTATTCTTCCCATGGTTTTCCTTAGAGAAATTTTTTAGCTTTATTTGATGGTGCAATTGCTCGGTGATGATCAAAGCCGCATGCATTTTGAGCCTATTGAGTTCGTTGTTTAATTCATATGCTCTTCTAAAGTCACAACTTCATGTCTGAACCTCCGTGAGATTTAGTTTGATTCTGGTAGAGTTTATGTCAGATCATTTGGAGGTCTTTCACCGGTTAATCTTGTAAAACTTTTGTAAAGTTCTTGTCCATACCCCTTTTGTTTAGGCAGAATTCAAATATTTGTAGTGTTCACGCCAACAAAATTTTATGGCAGTTTTTAAAGTTCATCAATCAAAATCCAAATAGTTATAGTGTTCATCGGTCTCGAGGAGCATCCTTGAAGTTGAGCTTAGGTCTTTCATGTTCAAGCCTCCTAGAGGGATGGTTCAAGAGTTCATGTTCAAACCCACTTGTGGCTGGCTTCAAATCTTGCATGGTGAACTTTTTCTCAACTCTCCTTTTAGTTGAGTTTAGGTGTCCATTCTGCATGGTGAAGGCATAGATGTTTTGGTAGATCAGTCTAAGGTCCTAGGGATGGAACCCAATCCAAGTGTCAGTGTGTTCTTGATGTTTTGGTAGATCAGTCGAGCCTCCAACACTAGTTTTGTAGTGATCTTGAGTTCTCTTCTTTCATTTTGGGGAAGTTGGAAGGAAGTTGACTGGGAATGGAGATATAAAAGACAGTCTTCTTTATATATGAGGTTCTCTTCTCTTCTCTTCTTGGCGAGCGGGGTGGCAGAGCGTTGTTGTAGGTGCCACTGTTTATCAGCTACTTTTAACTTCGAAGAAGAGGAAGAACCAATCTGCGAGTTCATTTTTTTTTTGTCAAAAATAGTCTAAATATAGTGATGCATTTAAAAAAGAATGATAGATATTATACTCTGCAAAATATTGTGCAATTTAAGAATTAGCCCATCAAGGTGAAAAAGAGGAGCTTATGAACTTCACGGATTTGGATCACTAACTAAATTGTTCAAAATCATTGCTCGTGAAATGTGTAGATGTAATTACCAGAATGTTTTTTTTTAATTTGGTAGTTTTTGTTAGAAATTTTATTTTTTTAGGAAATAATAATCTGGAGAAAATGTGGAGAACATATTAATGATCTAACTTTCTCATGGAAATTACGGTTTTAGTGATTTTTTGTTTTATTTTATTTTTTTATAACTACTTGATTAATCGTGGAGATGGATGGTCCTTCCCTTGATTTGTTGTATATCCGAAAATGCTCACAGTAATACATAGGCCGTCGATCTTTATAGTATTCGTCGTCCTTGTAAAATCATTTCAATGTTAAAATGAGTATTCTGTTTGCGAAGATAAATTTTCAATCTTTTTTACACACGTGGTTACTTCGGACCACTCAATATAAATTTTTCATTAAATTTGAGATCGGCACATGCCCAAGCAAAGGATCGAATCTCTCTGGAATGTGCATCTGGAATGCCTTTCCTATGTGAGGGGGGGGGGGGGGGGGGGGGGGGGGGGCATGGGGGGGCATCCTAAATTGTTTTATCATAAATATTTACAACACTTATGGCTAAAACTTCTAAATAAATAATTTTTTTCTTTTAAATTTTAAATCTAAATAAAAGCTGCAATTTTGAGCACATTGAGGTTCCACTTATACTTTGAAGTAAGCAAAATAATTTAAAAAATATAATGTTCTGTAAAACTATTTTTAAAAATTTTAAATCTGAATACATATATACCTTAGCACACTGTTAAATTAAACTTATAACTTTAAAGTAATTATATATTAATTTTGAATATATTTTTTAAAATTATTACAAGGTTAATTTTGACCATTTTTTAGTCAAATCTATTACATAGACAGTTAAATTTAAATTATTGTATATATATATATATATATATATATATAATTTTAAATATATACATCATTTTAAGCTTTATTATTTTTAAAAATATATTTCATCATATACATTTTAAAATTTGTATATTTTTAAATAAATAAAAAATATATTAAATTATATTAGAATTTTATCCTTTTACTCGTATTTTTATTATATATTTATATTAAGTTGACTAGACTTCTAATTTTGTGAACAAGCATATGACACGACGCCCTCTTAATATTTTAGAAAAAGATTCCTTTCAATGAAAAAGAAAAAGATTAAATGTTTATTAAAAAAAACTTTTCCGGAAGAAGTCATGTCCCACGCTTTTCCATTGGAGTTCACACAATCCCAATTTGCCCGTCGAAGTTGCACACCGATTTCACGTTGCCCGACAATCATGACAATTATAATAAATTATAATTTAGACCGAACAGTCAGTCTATTTCCAAGTCTTCAACCAATTTCCAGGTCTTCAACGTCTCCACGTACTTTCGACTTTGAATGCTTTCATATTGACCACAGAGGAAGTGCAATTGGGTGGGAGTTCATATTCAATTTCGGAGAAAATAAATAAGCGATTGATTAACTAACTACTTCCACCGTGAGACACATTTACAGTTGACGACAAACCAAGTCTATAATAACTGAAATATATTTTTTAAAATAAAAAATATATTAAATACTATTACATATATATTTAAATTAAGAAACGTCCTTTATAAAAATATTAATAAGATGCTCTTTTAATTTTCACCGTGAAGCTTCTTGTTCGACTTCGACGACGTCAGCAACAATTTAAATGAAACGGCATGGAAATACCCAAGAAATAACACTAAAACGAGCAGGATCCCGATAGCCTTTTCCGACTATAAATACCGCTCCCTTCCTCTCCAGTGTACCCATCCTCATCTCTTCCCCCCCAATTCCCACCGATGGCGTTTCCCCAATGGGCCATAACCCTCGCCATCGTGCTCGCGGCCGCCGTCGCCCTTCTTCGGAGGAGGCGCGGCCGGAGCGCGCTCAACCTGCCGCCGGGCCCCCGCCCGTGGCCCATCATCGGCAACCTCAACCTCATCGGCCACCTCCCCCACCGTTCCCTGCACGCCCTCTCCCAAAAGTACGGCCCTCTCATGTACCTCCGCTTCGGATCTTTCCCCGTCGTCGTCGGATCCTCCGTCGCCATGGCCAAGTTCTTCCTCAAGACCCACGACATCTTCTTCGTGTCCCGCCCCAAAACAGCCGCCGGTAAATACACCACTTACGACTACTCCGACATCACCTGGTCGCCCTACGGCCCTTACTGGCGCCAGGCCCGCAAGATCTGCCTCCTCGAGCTCTTCAGCGCCAAGCGCCTCGAGTCCTACGAGTACATCCGGGTGGAGGAGGTGCGCGCCCTGACTCGCGCCCTGTTCGCCACCACCTCCTCTGCCTCCCCCGTCATGCTCAAGGACTACTTCTCCACCGTCAGCCTCAATGTCATCACCAGGATGGTGCTGGGGAAGAAGTACCTAGACCCCGCGGCGGAGACCGAGATTGTGTCGCCGGAGGAGTTCAAGGAGATGATCGACGAATTGTTCCTGTTGAACGGGGTGATGAACATCGGTGACTCGATCCCCTGTCTGGGTTTCTTGGATTTGCAGGGGTACATTAGGCGGATGAAGAAGCTGAGCCGCAAGTTCGACAGGTTCCTGGAGCACGTCCTCGATGAGCACAACGAGAGGCGGCGGCGCGAGGGGGATGATTTTGTAGCCAGGGACATGGTCGATGTTCTGCTGCAGCTCGCCGATGATCCCAATTTGGACATCAAACTCGAGAGGCACGGTGTCAAGGGCTTCACCCAGGTACGTTTGGCACTACTCTTTCTCGTTCCAGCATTTGGTCAAACACGTTACGGAGAGAGATGTGCAGTAGTTCCAATTTTGTGCAGGATTTGATTGCTGGTGGCACGGAGAGCTCGGCGGTAACCTTGGAGTGGGCCATCTCGGAGCTCCTCCGTCGGCCGGAGGTGTTTGAGAAGGCGACGGCGGAGCTGGACCGCGTGGTGGGCCGCGGGAGGTGGGTGGAGGAGCGCGACATCCCCAACCTCCCCTACGTTCAGGCGATCGCGAAGGAGACCATGCGGCTCCACCCGGTGGCTCCGATGCTGGTCCCCCGCCTCTCCCGAGAGGACACCAGCATCGACGGCTACCACATCCCCGCAGGCACCCGGGTGCTGGTGAGCGTGTGGGCTATCGGGCGAGACCCGTCGGTTTGGGACCATCCGGAGGAGTTCCGGCCGGAACGATTCGAGGGCAGCACGTTGGACGTGAAGGGGCATGACTACGAACTTCTTCCCTTCGGCGCCGGCCGGCGGATGTGCCCCGGTTACAACCTCGGGCTCAAGGTCATCCAGCTCAGCCTCGCTAACCTGCTGCACGGGTTCTGGTGGAGGTTGCCCGCGGGGAAGAAGGCGGAGGAGCTGAACATGGAGGAGATCTTCGGGCTGTCGACGCCGAGGAAGGAGCCGCTGCAGGTAGTGGTGGAGCCCAAGCTACCGGCTAACCTTTATTAAGAAGATAATTAGTATTAAAACATCCACGTGTGTGCTATTTAATATGTATAAGCTTAATTAATACGAGAATAAAAGTGGTTGTGTAGAAGTTAATACTGAATTGAAAGTGTGGGGGTCTTTCTCTTATCTCTTATTAAACTTTTGTAAAAGTTAATACTGAATTGAAAGTTAATATTAATTAAAATTTGTTTAATTTAATTAACATTACTCTAACTTAACTGAAATGGTTGTACTATTTTCAATAAAAATATAATTTTAATTAAAATTGCTACAACAATTTTAAAAATAAAAAATATGAAAAATTCCTTATATATATATATTTCAAGTATACTATTAAGTATTAAGATAAGGAAAATAAGAAGTGACTATTTTTATTTTAGCCCAATCTTTTATCAACCACGGCGGCGAAACAAATTTTGAATCCCAATCTACCTCCCGCTCTCAACCCTTTCTCCCCCAAATCTGTACTTGTTTCCGCCGTCCGCCGCAGCTTATCGTTTCTCCGACCTCTATTCGCCGGCACCCGAGACGTCGGTTCTCTCCTGCTTAACATCCTCTCGGCGTGTTAACCCTAATCCGATCCTTGACAAAGATTGAGCGAAACGCCATGGACGATCCTTCCAATCTCTCTGAAGGTGCTCCGTTTCTTCTTTATGCCATGGTCGAAACCTTTGTTTTTTACCTGAATGTTGTTTGCTCCTATCGACGTTTTTTCATCTCCAGTGTATATGTGGGTATTATTACATCCATATTTTTCTTGTATTGTCATGAACTGCACTTTTCCCTAAAATGTTTTTTTTTTATTTCATTGCATCGGGTTATAATTCCGTCTATTAATTCATTTCACTTTAGGAAATGCGTATCGGCCAATCGAAGGTATGGAATCGGTGATTGCTACTGTTAGTGGTTACCACGGGACAGAGAGATTTAAGCTCATCAAGCTTATTGCGCATTCTGGAGCTAATTATGTTGGAGCAATGACAAAATCTACGACACATCTGGTGCCTGCTTGGTGTTTCTGATTTTGGTTGCTTAAATTCTGTTTGAATGGTGCTTTGTACTTGTTTTATCAGAGAATGATATTGCATTTGTTGGATTGTAGGTATGTTGGCGGTTTGAAGGTAAGAAGTATAATCTGGCAAAAAATATTGGTGCACACATAATCAGCCATCGATGGTTTGAAGATTGTTTAAAAGAAAGGAAGCGGCTACCTGAAGATTCTTATTCGATGCAGAGGTATTGTTTTTTATATTTTTAATTGGCATCTCACGAGGGGAAAACTGCTGTGTAACTTATTTATAAAGATCATACACAATAAAACGCCAGTATAATACCCTGATTGTATATCATGCTGCAGAGTTCTAAACTTTGTGCATGATTATCAATTCTAGAATTTCCTTGCAACTACAAGATGATACACTATCATACCCCTTTTCAATAAGATAATTGACCCATTGATTTGTCGATACTCTTACAACTACTACTAATAGTATGTGAGACTTGATGGTTGCTACTTCATCACACACGCAACCTTTTTGACATCTCATGATGCCTAGGATTGGATCCTCACAGGTATCCAGAGTATTGACCCAATAACTTGTGAGGCATAATAGTGCGCTTAAAATGCTTAAGCCCAAGTTAATAATTTTATTACTCATCTTTTATAAAGTTTCCTTGCTTGCCCATAACTCACCTAGTGACAGAAACTAGGTTATCACATTCGCATCCCTGATTAGCTAAAATCAAATTTAAAGTCATGATGGTTGGAATATGCAACATATATATTATTGGTTCCTTACAAAAAAAAGTCATGTGCACTGTTTTAAGCAAGATATAAAGGGTAACCAGTGCACGAAGGTTGGACCATATTTGATTTATTGTACACAACCTTACCTTTCATTGTAAGAAGTTGTTTTTATGACTCGAACTTGTGACCATAAGGTCACATGACAATAATTTTACCATTGCGCCAAAGCTCCCCTTCTTTTTTAAGTAAGATATATGAGTGAAAATAATGTGTAAGAATAGAAAGCAAAATTTGAAGTCATGATTGTTTGCATAGTTCTAAAAGGTGTTCTAGGTGACCAATCAGACAGTTTCGATGAAGGGCCATTGCTCCTAGTGGGCAGGAGGCTCTTGTTATGCAACCCTTTTAAAAGTAGACCCAGATATATATAATTTGGGTTCAGTTAAAAATAAAAGGAGAGTAAAATCTTCTCAATCAAACTAGCTAACACATTCTCTTCTTCTGCCTTTTAAAAGCTTACTTGATTGTAGTATGACACTAGTTATCTTAGCCATATTTTGAATTTGTAGCACAACACTAATTATGAGCTTAGTATGTCTTTTCTTATAATGAAGATGAATTGTTAAATTTTATGGTTTGCTGTGTTATTTATTTTCTCAGTTGCAATGTAAAAATATGATATGTTTCTTTTTTGTTGTGTATAATACTTATCAGTGATGGCTTATTCTTGTGATCGTACACATGTTTTGACTGATTTAGATATAAATTTAATTTTCTCCTGCTCTCTATTTTAATATATATTTTTTAATACTGACTGCTTAAGCATTAGGCAGTGGTTCCATCCTCGATATTTCTTTTTTGCATTTGAACAACAATGATTCGTGGGTAGCTTATCAAATGATAACTTGTGGAAATATTAATTGAATAAACCGTAAAGAGCTTATCAAATGATAACTTTGGAAATATTAATTGAATAAACCGTAAAGAGCTTATCAAATGATAACTTGTGGAAATATTAATTGAATAAACCGTAAAGAGCTTATCAAATGATTCTTGGATGCGTAATGTTTTCCCCCATGATTACCTTCTGTATGTCAATGCGTGATTCCTCCCCCACACAGACCGGCCCCCCCCCCCCCCACACACACACACACACACACACACATTACATTGTGCATATGGATACCTTAAGTGAATTATTTGACTTAGAGTCTTAACATCTTTGATTAAATTAACATTGACTAAGATTGGTATATCCAAGGGATCTAAATTCTACTTCTTTTTTCTTGCTTGTTTTAGTTTGAACAGGTGAAAGGTTATCTAAAAGCTTAAATGTCACAGAAATGACCTATCGTTACTTTATATTTCTTACAACTTTTTCACACGTGGCAAGGGGAATTAGTCCTAACCAAATACATGTATTAATTTAATAGGTTTTTTTAATTGATGAGTTTGGCAAGATTCAAACACAAAACCTCTTGCTCTAAAGGCGTATTTAGTTTGATTGTATGTGGTTTTATTTGAAAATTTACATTGTCACGAAAATGGACTACAAGCAATTTTTTTTACTCGGTGAAATTTACACATTCGAATCATGATAATTAGTTTGAATTGGATGCTTCTCATTTTGGTACAGTGGCGGACAGCTGACATGATTTATATTCCTATTTTTTTCTCTTCTTCGTCAGTGGACAAGAGATTGGATCCATAACATGGGAAGAACCTGCCTTTTTGAATACTTCTGGGGAAGGAAAATGCAGCATATCCACTAACCGAAGGAGCAAAGCAGTTGATGTTGATGCTAGTTACCTGGACTGGCCTGAATCAAATGTATTAAGCAGAGTAAGTCGTGAACTTCTCGGGTTTTTTGTGATTCAAATGATAATTCATAGTGTTTTATGTTATTATGCTTTTCTGATGCAACATATTTTGTAACAAGGTTATTATATGAAATACTGCTATTTATATATATAAACACAAGCAACACATGAATACTAGTTTGTCCCAAGAAAGAGGCACTAAGACAAAATGTCATTCACAATAAGCTATGAGCCTGCCAAGTACTCGAAGAAAGACCTGGCCTTGCTGCACTTGGACTCCCATAAACCACGGTTGAAGAGAATTCAGCCACAGAGAAAGCATACTGTTACCCATCAGAGTAGAGTTATCAAAAGATAGGCTTGCATCTTGAGATGCCGCAATGAATCTCAAGATGCAAGTGTGAATGAAAGGATTAATCGAGGAATCTTCCTATTAAAAGCTGGCCTATAGAAAACTGACCCCCACACAAATCCTGATCATTGCTGCACTTTGAGTGCACTGTGGTACATAGGAAGGTAAGGGAAGCTTCATGCGAAGTCTGAGCTAGGCCTCCGGTTGAACTGGTCTCGATTACGTAGGTACATTATAAATCCAAAGCATGGGTACATTATAGTTTATATTTAAGCATTGTGGAACTCAAAGCATCTCTAAGCGATATAAGAGAATTTAATGTATGGTTAATGAAATTAAATACTGGATGGGTTACATGGGTTTTTATTGGCAACATATATTTCAGCTTTGTATCTATTATCAACACGTATACACGTGAGTTAAAGTTAAATTTAGTGGACATTGCACATGGTGAAAGACACTGTCAATATTAGCTAATAGTTAACGAATGTGGTTTAGAAAAGAGAAATTAATTATTTTACTCATCACATTCAGTACCCTGTTATGATGTATCACCTCAGCACTTCTGATCTCAGTAAACTATCTTGCTAAAGTTGCTTCTACTTCCAACCGATGTTAAAGAAGGCAAAACTTTCAACAGTGACTTTGTATTTGTTCAACTTCTATGAAGTTTCAAGCATGTTTTAAGAATTATGAATTACCATTTCCCAGTCTTTATTGCTAACATTACACTTTACAACAGCTCGCTAAGAAGTATATCTACCAAACATATCTTCTGGCCATGAATAAACAAGATCCAATGTCGTTTTCAATTTTACATGGTTTCTTTAGATTCCAATTTCGTGGAATAACTCAAATCTGGTTCTTTGTCAAACTAGCCTATTGTTTCTCTAAGATTAACTCATTTCCTATTTAAGGTGTGGTTGAATTTTGAAAAGTCTTCTTTCTTACATATTATGTGCAGCATAAAGAATACAGTCACTTCCCAAATTTGCACTTATCAAGCAACCGGAGAAATTTATTTGATGATAATCATGATGATATTATGTATGGATCAGCTAGTAGAAGTCACTGCATTAAGAAGAAATCATACTGTGATCTTTCAAATTATATTGACCCGAGGCAGAAGCAAGGAGCTTGTTCAAAGAAGTCCCGAACACGACTCACTGATTCTGATTCAACCACTGGAAACAGTTTAAGAAATAGGCTTGAACGTGGCGGCATAGAGGAAATTCTGTTGGACCATGAAGAAAAAATTGAAACCCTTGATTCCTGCAATGACGGCGTGAAGGATAACGAACCACATAAAGAAAATGATAATCTTATTGGGTATGATGGACAAAATCAAGCAGAAGTATCATGTGTGATTTGTTGGACAGAATTTTCTACAACACGGGCTGTTTTACCTTGTGGGCATCGGTTCTGCTATACATGCATTCAAGGATGGGCTGATTGTATGGTACGTATTCTGAACTATTTTGAAACTGTATTCTGTTAACATTGCATACACTTCATATCAATCGACCGCACTTCAGTTGTCCTAGTAAGGACATTATGATGTGCAGTCAGGTCTATAAAATAGCCTTTAAACTCATAATCTAACTAATTCCCCATAGTTGATTTTAATTTTTGGTATAGCAGTAGTTGATAACTGACATAATGTCACAATATCTTATTCTTTATTTCTGTTTTAATACCAGAATTTCCTCTCATATGGTTAATAAACACTTATAGGCTTCAAATGGAAAGCCCTCAACTTGCCCTCTATGCAAAGGCAGTTTCACAAGCATAAAAAAGATGGAGGATTCCTCTACAGATCAGAAGATATACTCGCAAACCATGCCTGGCGGATCTCCGAATAGAGACATTCATAAGCTCTCTAGTGAGGGAAATGACAAGGACACAACCTTGGTAAGTTGCTTTTTACTTCACTATTTCTATCACGCACACATGCTATTCAATATAGATTTACAAATTTTCTGTTTATCACTTTATGTTGGCATTCAATATAGATTTACAAATTTTCTGTTTATCACTTTATGTTGGCATAAATTTCTTACGATTGATATGTTTTTTTTATTGTTTTTTCTGATCTACAAGCCTGTGGATTATGTTTGTTACGAGTGTCGATATCATGAGCCAGTGGATCTTCTTGTTTGCTGCCAAATCTGCAAATCTAAGTGGGTACATTCTTGCTGCTTAAATCCTCCATCGATTCCTTGGACCTGCATCCACTGCAGGGATCTCAGAACACTCTATAGACTTTTTTCGACAAGTTGAGGATTCTATGTGAAATGGCTCGAAATCAATGGTAGATCAAAGTTCAGAATATTATCAATACCATCGACCTTGCTCAGAATATAAAGGGATGAAGCATGTCGCATCCTTAAGTAAATACTTTCTGAGATTTTGCATGATTTGATTATAGAAATTGTTACCATTCAAAAATTGTATCTATCATTGCTTGTTTGCATAGTATTGCCCGAGCAAATGCATCTCTATCTGTTAAATGCTGTATTTTAAATTTTTGATCAGTCACGTCAGACATGCTGAGTGGATATCCGTGAAATGAAAAGCTTTCTTATCAGTATAATTACACTTAGAAGTCAAAAAGTTTGATAGCATGTGGTCGAAAACATAATTTGTTAAATAGCACATAGATCGCTCGTTGACTTAGTTGGAGAAGAGTAAAATTTGTTAGGGCCATAGGAAACTAAAAACTGAAATATCTGGTAAAAAATGAAAACACTTCACTACTTACAGTGCTATTAAAAGATAAGAGATTGCCCTCTAGAATAAAGGTGTAATAGTAAAGAAAAAAGTTACTTGTCACAATAGAATTTCTGTCACAAATGTTGTGACGGGAATTTGCACCGTTGGATTTTAAAATTAAGATTAAATCCTGATCGTAGATTGAATGGATGATTGTGATTGAATGAGTGATTGTGATTGAACGGTCCAGATTCCCATCACAAATTTGTGACGGGGATATGTTGTGACAAGTAGCATCACTCTTATCTGGTGAGAAGATCACTTTGAAAAATTGACTGTGAAGTGATGTGTTATTTGTACTTTTCAATCTATCTTGAGGATGAAAAAAATCCCCTGAAGCATTGTGCACTAACAAGGCACTTAGTAAGATATTCAAATATCCATAGTTTGAAATCTAATTATGAACCACCGTGTGTATTTTTAAATTTATTTGATGGATGAACTAGAGGAAAGGTTGGCCTCCGGGACTAATTGAACCCAAGGCCTAAATAAAAAAAAGAAAACTAAAATATCATAAACGAACAATTCAATCTATCGTCTTGAATAAACTTGAATCATTCTACACGACATAAAAAGGAAAACTAGATTCACGGATAAAAAAATGAGACAAAATTTACAGGAATCGGCTAATGTAGCAAGTAATCAGACATGGAATATAGACTGACTGCGAAAGATAGTATTCAGTGCTGTTGATCGGTGGCTTGAATAATCCATTCGATTTGCCATATCTGATGTTGAACATGACTGATTAAAGTTTCTCAGTATCACTGTCTAAGCCCTGCATAAAACAAGATAGATTTCCAACTTAGTCACGCTTGATCCACATGTGCACTTGGTGCCAATCTATAAACTCCCAGCTTTCAGATCTGACATCCCAATCCAAAGTCTAAATTATAGCCTATAATTAATCCCTAATCTCAGCATGTGAGACATAACAGTGGCTATGCCATCATCAAATCCATTCTAATATTTTACCATAGCTCCCCTCTCATATCATCACATTCTATTGCAATCATGTAAATCACTATTTTCTCCCTAGAACATTATGTTCTAATCATGGATAGCATAAGTACTGAGCAAAGGAGTAAACTCAAATCTGAAATTCTAAATGCAATGTCTTACCGAAGTGCTCCCAATCTTACTGAACTCATCATCCAAGTCATTGCTGTCATCTGTAACAGTGTAGGAATGGTATCAGAAGTTGTAACCAGTAATCACATACGCTAGTATGACTGAATATTTCTAAAATAAACAAAACTATAAAGGCACATAAATTGGCAAATAAACATTTTGCAATAAATGCTGAACTGAAAACAAGAATAAACAAAATACAGCATACCGAGGCCCTCCTCATCACTTCCAAGATCACCAAGAAGAAACACATCCAAATCCTCAGGAGTCTTTGAGGTGGAAGTCTTCTGCAGCTTGGTCTCTTTTGCTTCTGCTAGTGTAGCAGATGCTGCATTAGGATTTCCCTTGACACTCTCTAATTGTTTTTGCTCTGCTTTCTTTCTCGTGTCCTCCATATACCTCTTCTCATAGCTGATGCATTGCACAATTCAGATTGACAACAAAGGCTCATAGAGTTTGTCATAAAGGGTGCTCAAAAAATAAACAAAAATATGCCAAATTTAACAACATATACTGTGTATATTTAGATCATCCGAATCCCTTCCTACTGTCTTTCTATATCCTTCCATGGTTCAATAGTTTTCTGAAATCAGTCAACTTGGTCAACCACTGAATATTCATCAAGTCTTCTATGGTCATGTCTGTTTGCCCTCATATTATTCCCTAATTTGCAGCTATGTAATAATGTATTACACAAAAAAGAAAAGACAATTAGAATTCATCAGTTGACTAATGTTTTACAGCAAAATTGCTAGTTAAACCAATGTCATTTATCACCATACATATTCCCAAATTTCAGTAGGGCCACCAGATTCTGCAGAGAAGATACTTACGGAGATACATGAGTGTCTACAAGAGCAAAATAAATCTGCCAGAACTTTCTCTCTTTCATGTAACGTGGACATAGCTCATATCTGAACTTTGATATTTCCTGGAAAATAGAGGAAAATTATCAATAATCTTAAGAAAAAAATGATAGTGTTTAGATAGTGATGGTGAGGTAAAGTTGACAAGATTAGCATACAGGGGATGGTAAGTGATAATGTACATTTCGTAGGTAAATCAACATGTGCTGCTCAAAAAGCAAAAAATCTAGAGGAAGACTAACTACTAAGACAAGACAACGAAATAAATACTGGTTGTATAAAATATTTACGAGGTGCCACATTTTGTAGGGACCAAGAATGAATCAATCAACATATTCTGTTCTTCTATAAGTTATTTGTGATAAATTTCAACAGTATGGAGCAACAAATCAAGAGTTTTATAATTTATGAGATATTCTAGCAATAACAATGGGAAAGGCTCAGTGTGTTAACCTAAAAAAGTTCAAAAAGGCAGAAAATAATAAAGCATAGTTTATCCAACAAAAAATGTGTTGATAAGCATTTATAGGGAGGTTAGATATCTAATGAGTCAGATTTAGCAGCTACCATTTCATATATTAATGGCCATCTTTCATAACAGTACAGAAATGTTTGCCAGAAGCTAATGTGATAGATATAAGAAAGACAGAGCATCTATTTTGCTTGGGTCGAAGATCAACAAAGTGATTGTGCTGACTTTTAAAATATGAAGCAACTGGTAAAATATGACGTAAATGTTTGGAGGTGCTTGAGTGGTATACACAATGATTACTTGAATGTCCTTGAGGAAGATCGAGATCATTGATCCATAATTAAAAATCAACTAGATAAATCATATCCAATAATATACCAAAATTAATCAGAGAGGACAGATGATCAACTGAATTGCAACTGCAATTTCGCCAGTATTTGCCTGTCAATATGGTCCGTCTAACTTAATGTAAAATATTATTCACATCATTCCATTTCTATGCAGAAATGGTATGATAAATACAAGTGGCAACATGTATGATAAAGGTTCAACATAATTGCTAATCAATTGCTCGTCACATGACAACTCAAAGAAGAGTTCGTGAGTTACACCTAACACAATTTTGCATATGTTACATCTAAACTAATCCACCTGCTGTGATCCTATATAAATTCCACCACTACATTGATGCCTACCGTGAAGTTCACAGACAATGAAGTCATACTCCAGAACTATAGAATATACACCACACCGTTGGAGAAAAAACAAGCTAAATGAAGATGTAGATTAATTTTCAAAATCAAATATAATTGACTCAAACACCTTGACTGTTGACAGAACCAAAGTAGCATGTCTTGCTTGCCATTCATTAAGATCTTGCCTCACATTTGATGATGGGGGGATGGTGGATATTTCCGGTTCGGGTTCATCTACACAAACAATAAAGGTGATGTACTCAGGTATATTCGTTAAACTACAAGTGAAATTTGAAAGTAACAAGTAGAAGATAATACAATTCTGCATAACCACGAAGTTCCTAAAACGCATCAATGTAATAGAAAAAGTAAATCATTACTTGGAACATAAATTTGAAGTTCCTCGAGCGATTGTGTACACCATCACGTCGAACAATTCAATACTAAATGATGAAATCATTATAAGTCAGTAGTTTCAATTGTTGTGTTTTGTTTTCAGAAAAAAAAACATTCAGATAAGCAGGAACGGTAAAAAGGAAATAATTCAATGCATTAAAACACAAAATAATGGATGAATTATAAAATTGATTGGCAATAGGAAAAGAACAGATCTAGCGAGCGAGCACCTTGCATGGTGATGGGGAAATCCCTGAAGGTGCTAATCTGGATTCCCTGAACAAACTCCTTCAACTCCTGGGTGATCCCAAATCTCTCGAGATCCGAAGCAGAGTCGGGAGCAACAGCCGCGCTAGATCCCGACACCAATGCAGATGCAATCGGGATGGGGATGTCAATAGCGAGGGTCTTGATCTGGTCAGCGGCTCGGAGCGCCTCGGAACGGATAAGATCGGCCTTCTTGGCGGCCTCGGTGGCCATCTCCTTGGACTTCTTGGCCGTCTCGGAGACGAACTCCTGAGAGAACCTCGCAGCGCCCTGGGTGAGCTCCTGCGAGCGCTTGGCCGCCTCCTTGGAGATCTCCTGCGATCGCCTCGCCGCCTCCTCGGCGAAAACCTTCGCCCTCTGCCACAGATCCATGGCTGATCCCGGCGACCGCCTCTGCTTCCAGAGCACGTGAGCGAGACGAAGGTCTCACTCACGTTATGATTGAGGAAGAGAAGCATCGTCGGATCCGATACAAAATCGTGTTGTCAAATCAGATCTACATTTCTCGCCGACGACGTAGATTTCATTCATTACAAAAGTCAAAAATAACTCTTCAGTAACTAGTAACTATAGAGGATAATTTCATTTTGCCCCCTCCCATTCCCCTTAGTTTGCACTTTTTCACAAGGACCCCCATAATTTCCGTGTCAGATCTTCTTCGTTCCATCTCTTCTAGAGGCTGGAAAAAAACAAATCATCTTTAAGGACTAATCAATACTCATCACGTGAAGATTGGTTTGGATTTTGGTGGGTGATCTGGTGGACCAGTCCCTACGGCTGTGGTATGTCGATATATATCCAAATGGCCAAAAAAGTCCCGAATTGAGACAATGCTCTTACTGTACCTCAAATTCTTGCATGTGTTTTCAGAGCTTCGTTTAATTTGTAGTCCTTCAGTTTCACGAGGTCTGTTGTGCGAAGGTGAAAAGGGGAATGGATTGGTAACGAAGTACGTCGAGGAAAAGATATCATCCTTGATACGGTCGGTATTTAATTGGCTCTAGATCAGGATGTACTTACGTGGTCTCATCCTGAGTTATTGAGTCAATTTAAATTGGTCTGACTTTCTAACATGCCGACCTCTTAATTTCTTGGCCTGTTGATCTATCGAGCGGCTTGACCTCTCGAGTTGCCAACTCGTCGAGTTGTCGACCTGTCGAGCCATCCGAGTTGTTAATCTATCGAATCGGCATGTCAATTTCTCAACCTTGTGATTTGTTGTTGGTCGAAGGGATATGACAATTACTATAATATGAAAGGATACGATGATTATAATAAAATTTTAAGGATGTACATCTCTTGAACTTCTCTCCACAAAATGAGTTTTTTAATTTTCTCCCCTTATATAAAGTAAAGGAGGAATCTCGTCAGGGTTATAACTCCATCCCAACTATTTTTTATTATGATTTAAAGATTTAAGAGATTTCGTTAGGATGACTTCCGATACTTCATTCTTTAGAAAGTTGGCCACATCGCAAAAAGAAAGCTTTAACATGATAAATCTTATTGACTATTCCTGGAGTGATCGGTCCGGCCACACTGAAATTTCACACCGACCATCAGAGTAAATCAGGAAGTGCACGTATCAACCAGCCCAGGCGTCCAATATCCTTTGATTGCGTCGTTACTCTTTGGTGCAAGATGATTTTTTACTGCCGTATCATCATGGCAGATTTCTGCCGCATTAATCCCATTGATAATGTATTGTATTGCAGCCTATCCTGAGCTCAGCCGTTAGCAAAGGCAGAGGCACGTATGATTATTTACCTATTTTGATGCAAAATCTTGTATGCCATTTGATTACATTAAAGTTAAACAACTTTAACACGGATAAATAAGCTCATTTAGAAAGTATGAAAAAAATGCATAAATTTAGCTCATTTTGATTCAAAATCACATTATGTTGATTACTCTTCAATATGTTTAAGGATCAACGCGTATTAAGATCTAAATCATTATAAACTATTAGACTAGACAGTTAAATTAGTTTAAAAATTGATTCAAATCAAATCATCATGAAGATCAACGGATGGCCGCATAGAGTTGTGGATGGAGAGGTTATTTCCACGACGTGGACAATGATTTTGGTAAAAGTGTAAAAACTGGAACAATAAATAATTGAGCGTGAGAGCCAAATGAATCGAAAGATTCATGTTTGGTTCGGGAAGAGATCATGGAAGTTGTGAAATTAATGGTAAGATAATGTCCGACAACGAGTTTTCCAACAAGCCTTACAAGGAGCTCTAGGAACTTTGAATAGTTGCTTGAATAGTGAGTTACATTTCCGTATGATCCGTGCTAATATTCGCATTCTCGGAGCCATGCAAAAAATAACGGATTAGCCTTAGTTTATAATTTAGGCATTATTTTTTTCCTTCCTAAAAAGAATAAAGAAACGCTAATGGTAACCCTTCGAGCCGACGAAATTAGTAATATTATCCGTGAACGTATTGAACAATATACTAGAGAAGTAAAGATTGTGAATACCGGTACCGTACTTCAAGTAGGCGACGGAATTGCTCGTATTCATGGTCTTGATGAAGTAATGGCAGGTGAATTAGTAGAGTTTGAAGAGGGTACAATAGGCATTGCTCTGAATTTGGAATCAAATAATGTTGGCGTTGTATTAATGGGTGATGGTTTGATGATACAAGAGGGAAGTTCCGTAAAAGCAACAGGACGAATTGCTCAGATACCCGTGAGTGAGGGTTACTTGGGTCGTGTTATAAATGCTCTGGCTAAACCTATTGATGGGAGAGGTGAAATTTCAGCTTCTGAATCTCGGTTAATTGAATCTCCTGCCCCAGGTATTATTTCGAGACGTTCTGTATATGAGCCTCTTCAAACGGGGCTTATTGCTATTGATTCTATGATCCCTATAGGACGCGGTCAGCGAGAATTAATTATTGGGGACAGACAGACCGGCAAAACAGCAGTAGCCACAGATACAATTCTCAATCAAAAAGGCCAAAATGTAATATGTGTTTATGTAGCTATTGGTCAAAAAGCATCTTCTGTGGCTCAGGTAGTGACTACTTTCCAGGAAAGAGGGGCGATGGAATACACTATTGTGGTAGCCGAAACGGCGGATTCACCTGCTACATTACAGTACCTCGCTCCTTATACGGGAGCGGCTCTGGCTGAATATTTTATGTATCGTGAACGACATACTTTAATAATTGCCTTTATAGTTATTGGAATGAGACAAGGGATTTTCGACGATTTTTTTTTTTTAAACGTTGGCCATTGTCGTTGCATCTCGCTGATATCGACAGGTAACCGTAATTTATTTCTCAAAATCAAAGGGCTTCGTAAAATATTGCACGAGGACCACCTTGGTAATTATAGAAATTTCAAGGGCGATAAGTGATAGATGTAGCGGATCATGCGGTCCATATATACGCGACATCATTCACCCTCCGACCATAGCAAGTGCTGCTTCTCTTCTGTCGCCGCCGGCGGAACATTTCCGACGCCGTCCTCTTCTTCGTGAAGATCTCCATCCCTCTCCCCTCCACAGGAAAAATTGATGCAGGATTTCTCACCCTTCCACGGACGCATCTTCGGTGGCGGCGGAGTGGGAGGCGCCTCCACAACCGCCCGAGGAGGCGAGCTCGTCGGCTACCCGACGTTGCCTTCCCGTCAGGATCAACCGCCCCCTCCGCCGGTGAAGTGTCCGCGATGCGACTCCACCAACACCAAGTTCTGCTACTACAACAACTACAACCTCTCCCAGCCCCGCCATTTCTGCAAGGCCTGCCGCCGATACTGGACCATGGGCGGCGTACTCCGCAACGTCCCAGTCGGCGGCGGATGTCGCAAGTCCAAACGCCCTTCCAAAGTTACCTCGCCTGCTTCCTCCAACAAGAACCCGTCCCGTCGCCGCAACCCCCTCTCCCCCGTCAGACCCAGCGTTGACGGCTCCACCGCCACAGGATCCGCCACATCAGACGCCTCCACTTCCGATCCCTCCCTCCTCGCCTCCCAAATCTGCGTTCCAAACCATAATCCGCAGTTAGGGAAATTAGCCAACGCGGATCTGCCACTCCAAGCAGCAAACATCTTCGAAACCCTGTCCGCCGGTGGCTTCGCCACGACTCCATCGCCGCTCCTAGGGTTTATCCTTCCAGACCCATCGACGGAGCGAGAGAAGGCTGAGACGGTGCCTATTGGGCCGGGCTTCGCAGATCAAACAGTTCCGGTGGGTCGGCAAGCTCCGCCGGCGGCCTCCCATCTCCATATTGGGACGGCCCAGTCGAACCCACATTGTTCGACCTCACCGGAACCGTTGATCCTTCATCGTTCTGGGATCAGAGCCATTGGTCCAACGCCGACACCCTCTATCTTCCACGCCTAGGTGATTAAATCAAACTCCCTCAATTAACTTTTCTTTCCTGTTATTCTGCCATACAAAAATTATAAATAATAACAATATGTGAGTTATTTTTAGTTTATGCACAAATAATCAAGGGCATTTTGTAAAAAAACTCTATAATTAATATTACAGAAGATTAATTAACAAGTTATTTCTTTGGCCTCGCAAAGACTTCTAGCTCTTATAATTATATATTAAATTTTTAATCATAAAATTGATTTATCAGATCCTTCCCGTATTTTGCACGGCATAAATTAATTTATAAATTATTCAATGTTTGAAATTCTTCTAGATTTAAAAATTTTTAAATGCTATAAATTATAATGCAATTTGATTTCCAATTGAGTAGCAGCAATAAAAAATATAATTATAAAAAAAAGTTATTTTAAATATCAAGATGCTTAACAAATAATGACGTGTGCCATAAAAGATGTTAATTAAAATGTTGAATGGGCGTGAGTAATTATGACTTAATTAACTCTTAACCGGGCGTGGTTGGTGAGGAGCACATGGGCTTGGCTGTTGGGCCCGCGTGCCTTTAATACGCCATTGATGGCTGCCGTACGTGAGAAGATATCTTCGTTGGCTGATGTGTGTGTGAATATATTGTAACATAATCGTTTTATAAATATTTACTCTTTCTGAGCTTAAGACTGTGATTAATCCTCTAACTAAAATATTACAGAATAAGAACGGCTCAGGTCACTTGAAAAAGTCAAACCGTAATTTGACCATCCTAATTGTATATTTGCCCAACTAATCCTTGTTGCGTAATGCAACTTCTGTCGCCCTTCAAATTTATTATTCTATTTGACTTTTTTGGTCTGCCCTTTTTAATCACTTTGATTAGGTCATCACATAAATTATGATTTACTAATTTTATCAATCTATTTGACTTACTTAACATACCCTACCTAATCGTTTATCGATCTATTTAATTACATCTTAATAACACAATAAATTGCCCACTAAGATAATACAGAACAGCTCAGAAATCTTATTCAAAAGACTTGGTCCAGCGTTTATGCTGTGTAAGACATGGGATTTTCATTAATTTTAGTCAATAATGTCCTCGAATTTAATTTGCATTGAATAAAGACATATTATTTAGTTATTTATTTGGAGTCATTTTCGAATTAAAGCTCTTCAACCCCTTAACATTTATTTTACTACTTGTGTCCTTTTCACCTTCCTCAAAAACGACTTCTGTATTATTTTTCCAAGAGGCAAAGTCAAATTTATAATTATAATATTTATTTATTATATATCTATCAACGATAGAAGATAATTACAAATCATTCATATTTTTTTAATTTATTTTAATAATCGATAAAATTTTTTAGTAGGATAGATCACTCATCTTTAAAATAATCGAATAGATTCGATAAAATTAATTTTCAAATCAAGTTTGGAGTTGCTTTGCAGCGAGGTGAGTCAGGGCCGCTTTGTCTAAACTCGGTTGACGTGGTCTAAACTAGGGGGCTGATTTGATAATTGCCCGACCTTTAAATAGTAAAAATTATCATTTATCCTCTCGATAGATTTAATTCACTCAGAAAATGATTTCCTTTTGAGGAAATGTAGATTTTTATTTTTTATTTTTCCACCGGTAGCGACTCTTTATCGAAGCTTCGAAGATCGACACCGTCGGTTCATCCTGTCTCACAGGTAGGTGTAGTTCAAATTACCATTTTTGGTTGAGTCTTTTCACTTTTCAGGAAAGCGATTACGGATAAGTCACCATTTCTTGCCTGAAATGAACTGATTAGATCACCATTTGATCAGATGAATCCTGAAGGAGCAAACTTTTGACGGGGAAAACGGTGACGATTTAAAAAGCAAGTTTGAGCGTGATTGGATTTGCCGAGAGGGGAACAACAAGTTTCATTGTGGATTAAAAAGCAATTCTTGGAAGGATTCAAAGTCAACAGAAACTGCGCGGGGAGACGGGAGACCGAAGCAGCAAAGAAGGTGCAGAAGTGAGAGAGATTGAGGTGAGTTCTTCTCTAATCCTTCTCCCTTCCGTCTCTCTCCCTCTCCATCTCTTTTCCTTCCTTGTTTCGTTTCCAGATTTCCATCTTTCTGATGCCGGGATCGAGAAGTTAGGGATCCCTGGCGACAGTTTGCATGCAACATTCATTTTGATCGCCTCATCGATCTCGTCTCCGGTCTCCTTTAAGAAGCTCCGATCTTATTCTTGTGGTTGGATCGTTTCTTGTGCGATACTTCCAAAATTTCTCATTTTTCTCGACGCCGCGTTTTGTTCTTGATTTTGACTTCACTATCAATTCATATTTAGGGGTCTTGTTGGATTTTTGTTTTCTCTGATCGGAGGAGGGAGCAACTTAGACTAAGATTGTTGGAAAACCTTCTTTTTGCAGTTTCATCTTCCTTTTTTTTTTTGTTCATTTGCTCTCTCCTTCGCCGTTGGGATCGTTAGTTTCTCACCAAGTTGCAAACTTTCTGGATGTATTGCAAGCCGAAAAATAAAAAATAAATAAAAAAACAGAAACCCGTAAATCTTCCGAGCTTATCAGATTTTTCCCTCATTCAAACGACTGCTGCTTTCCTGTACTCTATAATATTTTTGGTGCCTTCAACTGCTGAAGTAGGTCTAGCTGAGTAATAGTTTGCAATGAAGCTCCTGGTGCATGTTATCGAAGCTAGGAACCTTCAAGCTATGGATCTGAATGGACTGAGTGATCCTTATGTGAAATTACAGCTAGGAAAACACCGAGCGAAAACTAAGGTGGTGAAAAAGAATCTCAACCCTTTTTGGGATGAAGAGTTTGACTTGCAAGTGGGAGACCTTAGTGAGGAGCTCATAGTGAATGTTTTGGATGAAGACAAGTATTTCACTGATGATTTCTTAGGCCAGGTGAAGGTGTCACTGTCCAAAGTGTTGGATTCTGACAACTTATCACTTGGGATGACCTGGTATCAGTTGCAGCCCAAAGGCAAAAAGTTGAAGAGCAAAGATTGTGGTAATGTGTCTGCTTTCCATGCATGCATAAAATTATTGGTTAATCTGTTAATACAGCCGCTAGGGTTGTTTCAGCTAATGATTAGATATGAAGATGATGCTATATCTAAATTCTTTACATCAGTACATGTTCCAACGAACAGGTTCTCTTATCAATAATCATGTTTAAAAGTTTGTTTCCTCTCCAATTCATAATGACTTTTCCTTTTTCTCGTTGATGATTGCATGTATGATTTTATAAGTAATTTTCTTTGTGGTTTTATCCTGCAGGTGAAATTTGTCTCACTATTTCCTTGTATCAAAAAAACATTGAACAAACAGTGCGTTCCATTTCTGATGATCTCGTATCAAGCTATGATAGATCAAGTGAGTTAACCAAGGGAAGGAATTCAGTCTCTTCCAATGGCGACACAGAACACACTGATGTGTCAGAAACTAATGAAATGGACACTCTCAAGGAAGACAAACCAACTGCTGTTACTTTTGTGGATCGAGTGTATCAGTTTTTTGGTGGGAAAACTTCTGGGACTATTTCTTCTTCCAGTAGGGATGTTAGCCCTGAAAAAGTTAAAGTCTCATCAGCAGATAACATTTCAGAAGAGCAAACTGTTGATGCAGGTTCTGATATCCCATATGATGAATTATTGAAAAGCATAATACCAAAGTTAGAAGGAGTTGATATGCCTGCAGGTTTGCCAGGAGGTGTACTTGTTGACCAATCTTATTGTACTGCACCAGGTGATCTGAACTCGCTTCTCTTTTCACCGAGTTCAAGTTTTTGGCAATCACTAGCTGACATTCAAGGAACAACTGGTTTTCAAGCTGGACCTTGGAGACTAGAAAATGGTGGAGAAACCTTGAAAAGAGTGGTCTTATACACAAAAGCTGCAACAAAGTTAGTGAAGGCTGTGGCAGCTACAGAAGAGCAGACTTATTTGAAGGCCGATGGGACAAATTTTGCTGTCCTGTTAAGTGTAAGCATACCTGATGTTCCTTTTGGTAGCTTTTTCAGAGCAGAAATTCTTTTCTGTATAATGCCAGGACCTCACTTGCCATCTGAAGAACAATCATCACGTTTGGTAATATCATGGCGGTTGAATTTTTTACAAAGCACAATGATGAAATCAATGATTGAAAATGGAGCAAGGCAAGGATTGAAGGATAGTTATAGTCAGTTTGCTGATTTACTATCACAGAATAGAAAACCAGTTGATCTAAAAGAAACTGCTATGAGCAAGGAGCAGATTTTAGCTTCTTTGCAAACTGAGCGGGAGTCTTACTGGAAATTGGCGTATCGATTCTTTGGGAACTTTACAGTCATATCTACTGTGGTTGCAATGTTGTATGTTCTCATTCACATTATTCTTGCAAATCCTAGTACAATCCAGGGACTTGAGTTTCCTGGAATAGACCTGCCAGATTCAATTGGTGAAATTGTTGTTTGCGGAGTTCTTGTTCTACGAGGACAGCTTTTTCTAAATGTGGCAGGACGCTACCTACAGGCCATGAAGCAAAGAGGTAACAGTTGTGTATGGCCTATCATGATTTTGCCCCAAGCTACTTGATTACTTTCAAAAAATACTTCTTGTTTCAAGTATTTACTCACGGAGTCACAGTAGATGTTTCATGGCCTTCCATATTCATAATTCGTGTAGTGAATTCAGTATATAAATATGCAGGTAGTGACCACGGTGTCAAAGCACAAGGGGATGGATGGTTGCTAACTGTCGCTTTAATCGAAGGTAGTAGCTTAGCAGCTGTGGATTCAACTGGATACTCTGATCCTTATGTTGTCTTTTCTTGCAATGGAAAAACTAAAACTAGCTCAATCAAGTTCCAAACACTAAATCCTCAATGGAACGGTAACTATTCATTTACCTTTTTTTGCAATGTTTTTTTATACCACATGGTCAGTGCTTTATCATCTCATTATCAGTAACAGCCATGCCAACCTTACATAATGCCAGCTAATCTTCCTTGATTCCGTTTCAAATTGTATTCTTACTTTAAGTATTTTTCTTTCGTTGCTTTAAGTCAATGGTAGAGTTTAGCTTGGGTTTAAATAGGATAAGTTCCATATCCTATCACAGCAGAATTTTATTCCTCACACACCTGCAATTGTATCCAATTTTCATATCCCATATAAATACTGTTATGGGTATGGTACAGTCAGTATCCATAAAGTGGTGTTATAAAAGGTTTTTAGTTAACATCGACCAAATTAATAAGTATCCAGTTTTAGTATCTCATATGAATACTGTTACAGGTTTGGTACAGTTTCAGTATTCATAAAGTGGTGTCATAAAGGTTGTTAGTTATCATCGACCCAATTAATAAGGAAATATTTCTGAGCTCGTTTTACACAGAAACTTTAAATTATGCTGCCACATCTGACCGATTTCTGTAGGAAAATTTTCCAGGATCAAATTAGGAGAATGATGGTTCCCACCTCTAGGAATCTTTACCATTTCCTCACAATCTTGTTTTAAATTTGTTACAAGATTTTTCACTAATGTATCTGCTGCATGGTCATTATACAGTCCTATGCATAGGATCAAACAAAATGCACACTATAATCATGTCAATAATTGCTGTTGACTTTCAATGCAACCTTTGCCAAACTCTAATTGTATCTGTCTTAACTTTTCAGAAGTTTTTGAATTTGATGCTATGGATGATCCCCCATCTATGATGAATGTTGATGTTTATGACTTTGATGGACCTTTCGATGAAGCAACATCTCTTGGTCACGCTGAAATTAACTTTGTAAAGTCTAACTTATCAGACTTGGTGGATGTATGGATTCCTCTTCAGGGGAATTTAGCACAGACTTGTCAGTCTAAGTTACTTTTGCGGGGTTTT
>NC_133861.1:19696744-19764209 GCF_044706935.1 Curcuma longa
AGCGTGATTGGATTTGCCGAGAGGGGAACAACAAGTTTCATTGTGGATTAAAAGCAATTCTTGGAAGGATTCAAAGTCAACAGAAACTGCGCGGGGAGAGGGGAGACGGGAGACCGAAGCAGCAAAGAAGGTGCAGAAGTGAGAGATTGAGGTGATTTCTTCTCTAACCTTCTCCCTTCCGTCTCTCTCCCTCTCCATCTCTTTTCCTTCCTTGTTTCGTTTCCAGATTTCCATCTTTCTGATGCCGGGATCGAGAAGTTAGGGATACCTAGCGACAGTTTGCATGCAACATTCATTTTTATCGCCTCATCGATCTCGTCTCCGGTCTCCTTTAAGAAGCTCCGATCTTATTCTTGTGGTTGGATCGTTTCTTGTGCGATACTTCCAAAATTTCTCATTTTTCTCGACGCCGCGTTTTGTTCTTGATTTTGATTTCACTATTAATTCACACTTAGGGATCTTGTTGGATTTTTGTTTTCTCTGATCGGAGGAGGGAGCAACTTAGGCTAAGATTGTTGGAAAACCTTCTTTTTGCAGTTTCTTTTTCTTCCTTTTTTTTTTGTTCATTTGCTCTCTCCTTCGCCGTTGGCATCGTTAGTTTCTCACCAAGTTGCAAACTTTCTGGATGTATTGCAAGCCGAAAAATAAAAAATAAATAAAAAACAGAAACCCGTAAATCTTCCGAGCTTATCAGATTTTTCCCTCATTCAAACGACTGCTGCTTTCCTGTACTCTATAATATTTTTGGTGCCTTCAACTGCTGAAGTAGGTCTAGCTGAGTAATAGTTTGCAATGAAGCTCCTGGTGCATGTTGTCGAAGCTAGGAACCTTCAAGCTATGGATCTGAATGGACTGAGTGATCCTTATGTGAAATTACAGTTAGGAAAACACCGAGCGAAAACTAAGGTGGTGAAAAAGAATCTCAACCCGTTTTGGGATGAAGAGTTTGACTTGCAAGTGGGAGACCTTAGTGAGGAGCTCATAGTGAATGTTTTGGATGAAGACAAGTATTTCACTGATGATTTCTTAGGCCAGGTGAAGGTGTCACTGTCCAAAGTGTTGGATTCTGACAACTTATCACTTGGGATGACCTGGTATCAGTTGCAGCCCAAAGGCAAAAAGTTGAAGAGCAAAGATTGTGGTAATGTGTCTGCTTTCCATGCATGCATAAAATTATTGGTTAATCTGTTAATACAGCCGCTAGGGTTGTTTCAGCTAATGATTAGATATGAAGATGATGCTATATCTAAATTCTTTACATCAGTACATGTTCCAACAAACAGGTTCTCTTATCAATAATCATGTTTAAAAGTTTGTTTCCTCTCCAATTCATAATGACTTTTCCTTTTTCTCGTTGATGATTGCATGTATGATTTTATAAGTAATTTTCTTTGTGGTTTTATCCTGCAGGTGAAATTTGTCTCACTATTTCCTTGTATCAAAAAAACATTGAACAAACAGTGCGTTCCATTTCTGATGATCTCGTATCAAGCTATGATAGATCAAGTGAGTTAACCAAGGGAAGGAATTCAGTCTCTTCCAATGGCGACACAGAACACACTGATGTGTCAGAAACTAATGAAATGGACACTCTCAAGGAAGACAAACCAACTGCTGTTACTTTTATGGATCGAGTGTATCAGTTTTTTGGTGGGAAAACTTCTGGGACTATTTCTTCTTCCAGTAGGGATGTTAGCCCTGAAAAAGTTAAAGTCTCATCAGCAGATAACATTTCAGAAGAGCAAACTGTTGATGCAGGTTCTGATATCCCATATGATGAATTATTGAAAAGCATAATACCAAAGTTAGAAGGAGTTGATATGCCTGCAGGTTTGCCAGGAGGTGTACTTGTTGACCAATCTTATTGTACTGCACCAGGTGATCTGAACTCGCTTCTCTTTTCACCGAGTTCAAGTTTTTGGCAATCACTAGCTGACATTCAAGGAACAACTGGTTTTCAAGCTGGACCTTGGAGACTAGAAAATGGTGGAGAAACCTTGAAAAGAGTGGTCTTATACACAAAAGCTGCAACAAAGTTAGTGAAGGCTGTGGCAGCTACAGAAGAGCAGACTTATTTGAAGGCCGATGGGACAAATTTTGCTGTCCTGTTAAGTGTAAGCATACCTGATGTTCCTTTTGGTAGCTTTTTCAGAGCAGAAATTCTTTTCTGTATAATGCCAGGACCTCACTTGCCATCTGAAGAACAATCATCACGTTTGGTAATATCATGGCGGTTGAATTTTTTACAAAGCACAATGATGAAATCAATGATTGAAAATGGAGCAAGGCAAGGATTGAAGGATAGTTATAGTCAGTTTGCTGATTTACTATCACAGAATAGAAAACCAGTTGATCTAAAAGAAACTGCTATGAGCAAGGAGCAGATTTTAGCTTCTTTGCAAACTGAGCGGGAGTCTTACTGGAAATTGGCGTATCGATTCTTTGGGAACTTTACAGTCATATCTACTGTGGTTGCAATGTTGTATGTTCTCATTCACATTATTCTTGCAAATCCTAGTACAATCCAGGGACTTGAGTTTCCTGGAATAGACCTGCCAGATTCAATTGGTGAAATTGTTGTTTGCGGAGTTCTTGTTCTACGAGGACAGCTTTTTCTAAATGTGGCAGGACGCTACCTACAGGCCATGAAGCAAAGAGGTAACAGTTGTGTATGGCCTATCATGATTTTGCCCCAAGCTACTTGATTACTTTCAAAAAATACTTCTTGTTTCAAGTATTTACTCACGGAGTCACAGTAGATGTTTCATGGCCTTCCATATTCATAATTCGTGTAGTGAATTCAGTATATAAATATGCAGGTAGTGACCACGGTGTCAAAGCACAAGGGGATGGATGGTTGCTAACTGTTGCTTTAATCGAAGGTAGTAGCTTAGCAGCTGTGGATTCAACTGGATACTCTGATCCTTATGTTGTCTTTTCTTGCAATGGAAAAACTAAAACTAGCTCAATCAAGTTTCAAGCACTAAATCCTCAATGGAACGGTAACTATTCATTTACCTTTTTTTGCAATGTTTTTTTATACCACATGGTCAGTGCTTTATCATCTCATTATCAGTAACAGCCATGCCAACCTTACATAATGCTAGCTAATCTTCCTTGATTCCGTTTCAAATTGTATTCGTACTTTAAGTATTTTTCTTTCGTTGCTTTAAGTCAATGGTAGAGTTTAGCTTGGTTTTAAATAGGATAAGTTCCATATCCTATCACAGCAGAATTTTATTCCTCACACACTTGCAATTGTATCCAATTTTCATATCCCATATAAATACTGTTATGGGTATGGTACAGTCAGTATCCATAAAGTGGTGTTATAAAAGGTTTTTAGTTAACATCGACCAAATTAATAAGTATCCAGTTTTAGTATCTCATATGAATACTGTTACAGGATTGGTACAGTTTCAGTATTCATAAAGTGGTGTCATAAAGGTTGTTAGTTATCATCGACCCAATTAATAAGGAAATATTTCTGAGCTCGTTTTACACAGAAACTTTAAATTATGCTGCCACATCTGACCGATTTCTGTAGGAAAATTTTCCAGGATCAAATTAGGAGAATGATGGTTCCCACCTCTAGGAATCTTTACCATTTCCTCACAATCTTGTTTTAAATTTGTTACAAGATTTTTCACTAATGTATCTGCTGCATGGTCATTATACAGTCCTATGCATAGGATCAAACAAAATGCACACTATAATCATGTCAATAATTGCTGTTGACTTTCAATGCAACCTTTGCCAAACTCTAATTGTATCTGTCTTAACTTTTCAGAAGTTTTTGAATTTGATGCTATGGATGATCCCCCATCTATGATGAATGTTGATGTTTATGACTTTGATGGACCTTTCGATGAAGCAACATCTCTTGGTCACGCTGAAATTAACTTTGTAAAGTCTAACTTATCAGACTTGGTGGATGTATGGATTCCTCTTCAGGGGAATTTAGCACAGACATGCCAGTCTAAGTTACTTTTGCGGGTTTTTTTAAACAATACACGAGGTAACGACATTGTCATGGAATACATAACGAAAATGGAGAAAGAGGTTGGGAAAAAGGTTAGTTCTGTCTTAAACTGGTTTGGACTTCAAATATAGTATACTCATGTCATTTCTTGCACCTTTTAACCTGTAGATAGTAGTACGGTCCCCTCAAACAAATTCTACCTTTCAAAAGCTCTTTGGTTTGCCACCAGAAGAGTTTCTCATCAACGATTTTACCTGTCATCTGAAGCGCAGAATGCCTACACAGGTGTTTCTCTTATTTCTACTTGCTCACCAAGTCATTTTATTCAACAGTTAATCTCTTGTTTAATTAGTATAACATTTCGTGTGCTCAAGATCTAATTTACATCTTATTAGCCATGGCAATCATGATTATGTAAAACCAGTGTAGACTTGTTTTATAATATCAAAAAAAAAAAGGAATCATATGACCCTGTTATGAACATAGACATGCCGTTCTACATGAGATATGTGCTATTCTTGTGGGGTGTATGGTTAAGCAAGAGACATGTTTCTTATTTTTCAGGGTCGCATTTTTCTGTCTCCTAGAATAATTGGTTTCCACACGAACCTTTTTGGACACAAAACGAATTTTTTCTTTCTTTGGGAAGATATTGATGACATACAAGTGGCTCCTCCATCACTAGCAACTATGGGAAGTCCTTCTCTTTTAATCATCCTTCGCAAAGGCAGAGGCATGGATGCAAAGCATGGAGCTAAGGCAGTTGACCCAGATGGAAGACTTAGGTTCCACTTCCAGTCATTTGTTTCATTCAATGTTGCCAACAGGTAACGGTGGTAAAAGATTATATGTTGGGATTCTGTTCGTTGAAACTTATTTTAAATTTAAGATGATAAGAATCAATATTGTCCACAGGACAATCATGGCCCTGTGGAAAGCAAGAGCCTTGAGCCCTGAACAGAAGATGCAGTTACTTGAAGAAGAATCTGGAGCAAGGAATCTAAATAGCGAAGAGAGTGGGTCTTTCTTAGGCTTAGAGGATGCTAAAATGTCAGATGTTTTCTCCTCCGCTATAGATCTCGATGTAAGTTCATTCTTCCATTACCTATGCATGCTTGTTCTTACCAAACAGGAATCAGTAAAATAAACTTTGATGCATGATCAGATTAATTCACTGATGGAGTTATTCGATGGAGGTCCTTTGGAGAAAAGTGTGATGGAAAAAATTGGTTGTGTTGATTATTCTCTTTCTCAGTGGGAAACCGTAAGAGCAGACGTGTACCAACGGCAAATTCACTACAAGTTTGACAAGAATTTGTCCCGTTACGGAGGGGAAGTGACAAGCACCCAGCAAAAATCTCCTCTGCCTGATAAAAAAGGATGGCTGATTGAAGAGGTGATGGCTCTCCAAGGTGTTCTTCTGGGGGACTATTTCAATGTAAGCTTCATTTCTCGCAAAATCATAAGGAATTGTGTTGTGTATAATATTGTCAAAAAATGTCTCACCAGCAACCTATTCTCCTCTGTCCTGCAGCTTCACTTGAGATATCAGATAGAGGATCTGTCCGCAAAACTGAGGGCATGCAATGTCGTTGTATCATTAGGGATAGCTTGGCTGAAGAGCACCAGCCATCAAAAGAGGATAACAAAAAATGTTATATCGAATTCATCACTTCGACTGAAGGACATGTTTACTCAAATTGAGAACAAACTCCTACAAGCAAAGTAGAATCGTGTAGCATAAAATCATCATTCTTTGGCGGGTTTTAGGAAGCTAAAGTGTGAGACAAATGTTAATCAATGCCAAGATTTGGATAAAGGCCAATGGGCAAGCCATCTTCCGCCGAAATTTTAGCTAACAAGAACATAGAGGGAAATGCAATGTGAAAAAAAAATAGTGTCACCATTGTTTTAGTTTGTTTGACATTGTATTTGTTGTATCATAGGTGATTCGATTTGATTTGGCCACACAAAGAGTGTCCATTTCATGCCATTAAATTCTTGAATAATATATGAAGACATTAAAGATGTGATTACTAGAGATGAAGATGTTGCAATGGTCTATTAGAACCTTCTTTCGATCGAAGAAATATTGATCTTGCAAGTTTGTATTCTAGTTTTAGTTCAAACCAAATGATCCAATTGCACAAATTTGATGGTCAATAAAAAGAAAATGGAGTCCATGCCGACCAATTTAGATTGAGTGGTATATTCAAAAGTTAAGTTTTCTGTGTTTAAGGAAAAAAAATCCACGTTTATTTTCACAGTGAAGAAAATTCTAGGTGTTGAAATCGATCATAAGGTAAATCCGAAAACAGCTCCGTGCCCAACAGTTTGATTTTTCATTACGTTAATTTTTTTTAAATAATATATCATATTTAAAATTTAAACTGTAAAAACTTAAATAAATCATGTTTGCATTTCTCGGATGGTGATTTTGATGACAGATAGAAACGGTAGCAATTGATACGACGTGAAAATCATATCATTTGAAGCAATGTACAATCATAAAAAATAAATTAATTAAATATTCTAAAAATAATTTTATAACATTATAAGCCTATGAATGAAATAGCAAAATTATTTTTAAAACATGCTGTGCTGTGTTACCTATATTTTATGACTGATATTGCCGAAATAAAAAAATACATCAAAGAAAAGATTGGGAAAAAAACTGCATATTCTGTCGGCAAGATTACAAAATCCTGAAATAATATTAAAGAGTGCGTAGGATCACGTTCCATGATTCCAGACTACCATCCAAGTTCAAGAATGTGTGCAACCTAATCTCTATTTATTGATGAGCAGAAGCTTCAGGCTTCTGAAACCTACAACGGATAAAACACACATTCAAAAAACAATTGAACAAGGTCAAGGGTTTAGGTTTAATCACTTCATCTTTGATTGAATTCATCCCCAAAAAGAATCTGCATCAGGAAAAAATTGTTTTGCTTGATTATGATCCGAAACTTCCCCGTTAAAACCACTGAACCTCCAATCTTTTACATCTCATCTGATTGATTTGGGTAATATTTGCCGGGATTTTTGGATACAATGGTCGGGAGTCTCCATGTGCAAGTTTCTTCTGCTTTATGTCGCCCCACAGCATCTGTATTGAAAAACAAGAAACAAAAATAATTCACTTCACTACTTGCAAAGAAAAAAATAACCTGACTTTCTCGCGTACAAGTCATATTCCTCTACAAGTGCATACAGAAGGTTTATCAGACCAGAGATTAAGATGGTGAGACAGGCGAGGAAGAGGGAAGGAATTTTTCCTTTTTCTTTTGTCTACTTCAAAGAAGAAAAATTAAGATAAAATATCAAAATTAACCTTTTGATTGTCTCATTCTCAAAGTATACACATTATCAAAGTTAACCTAACTTTCTAGCTTTCACATATAGAGGAAGGTTTATAAAACCAGTGGTTAAGGTGATGAGACTGGATAGAAAAAAGCTGCTTGTCACAATAGACTCCCGTCACAAATTTGTGACGGAAATCTATACCGTTCGATTTTAAAGTTAAGATTAAATCCTGGCCGTAGATTGAATGGGTGATTGCGATGGTCTGAATTTAATCTTCTATTTTAAAATCGAACAGTCCAGATTCCCGTCACAAATTTGTGACGGGAATCTGTTGCGACAAGGATCCCAACTGGACTGGATAAGTATTTAGACCTCTACTTTAAGATTGTTCCCTTTAGGAGAGGAAAAGGAAGGAAATTTCCCCTTTTTTTGTATTTCAAGGGAGAGGGGAAATAAGACATACCTAAATTAACTTTCTCATTGTGTCATTCTCAAAATATTTAGGGCTAAATGGGTCTTTTTAATTCTTCGAACTGACTAATCTTGGAAGTACTTGACCCGGCCTCACGAAAGTTTGCTACAAACTACCAGGATAAATCCGAGGATCCTGACGATCGACCTAGCTACCACATATCTTTGAAGTAACAAAAAGTGCAGAAAGAAAATTCCAAATTGCTCCTTTCTTCTCCTTTTTGATCTTCTATCCAAATAAATAAAAGAAATGACTGCTTTTCTTCTCACCTCAATTTGAACTCCCTTCTTCTCAAGCAGACAACATAAAAGAATGGATTACTACTCACTAGAATGCATATGTGAACTTCTCAGAAAGAAAGATTTAGAATAAACTTGGTTTGAACTGATATTGTGATGAGTTACTCTACGTGCAACTAGTGTTGAAATGATGGTTGGGGTCTCTGTTAGTACCACATTGGTCATAAGGTGCTGCAACCCAACAAAACCGATGCTTCCCATGCCTCATAGTTGTCCTTCCAGGTCACATGGTGTGTTGCAAGCTATGTAGTAGGTCACCAAGTAATTTATGCTAGGTACCCTCTATTTGTTCTCGCATTAGCAGAAAAAAAAAAGAGAGATGATGACCCCATGGATTAATGACATAGGGTCCATACATGTAGCAAAATAAACCCAAGTGGCTAGTCATGTTGAGGAAACTCATCCAGAGGAGAGTGAAAATAAAATACCCACACGTTTTATTGATGAGCCAGGAATAAGCCAGGAATAAGCCTAGGTGGGTCAAGCCTCTGAAAACCATATTTAGTCATTATAGATCATGGCCAATGGAAGCTAATGAGGACATTGCTTATTTCAGATGCAGAAAATTGTTGAGATGTCATTAAGGACAAGTACCTAAGTGGAATGCCATTTTGAGTTGAAAGACTTTGGCCAAGGATGACAATTAACTTAATAAACCTAACTCATAACCCAAAATGCTCAAGGTCCAATTTAGTGCTAATTCATTCACCTAAGTTTCACCTAAGTCTTATAAAATCTTATTAGCCTACAACTAAATTTAGGTGTCACAATTTCTCAGTTAAAAGTTTGATGTTCAACCAAACCTAAAAGTTCAACTTGTATCAACCAATTGACTATCTAACAGGCCCATTCCAATTGTATATCAGCATGCTAATGACTAGATTTGCTACACTAACGCATAAGATTGGCATCCCACAGATGGAGGATAACTTAATACACTCAATCATCTGTTGAAAATATTCGCATCCAATTTCATACCCCCACATTAACTTCACAATTTCTCATCATGCTGCAAAAGGTTGGAATCCGCCAACCTCGATCGGCCCCCCGACCATCTGTGAGGAGGTAAATCACAGTGAATACCCCCACATTAACTTCACAATTTCTCATCAGAGTTTGGGGGCCACAATTTCTCTCAGAGTTTAAACTGAGGTGTCACATCCTCTCTCTTCTCCTTTGACATGCTGCCTTCCATTCTCTTCATAGACTCATGCATAACCTCGAAGAGCCAAAGGCCAGTTAGGGTGTAACTGCCACAAGAGCCAGAATTATAGTTCACCTCTCTGAAGGGACAGGTTGGTAGGGCCAGGACCCATGGAAATATCGGGATTGGATATTTGTTCTTAATTTCAACTAAAGAACAGCTGGAATTAAGTCATACCTTTTGTATCTTTTTCCAGATCCACATGGGCAGGGAGCATTTCTACTTATTTGCCCACTCTTTGCTAAATTAGACCTTCCAAGATCTAATGGTGATGAGCCCATTAGTTTTTGTACCTACAAAAAGTGCAATGATTTATATTCTGCATCATGTACATTCATTTCAACAATAGACAAGAGAAAATAAAAATCTTTTGCCATTTATCATGAGCTGACAAGTTTGAGGAGAATACTTCACATAACATTTCCTTTCAGATCTACAACACAACTAACCCAGAGCATGAAGCTAATATTTCAATAAAATCCTAGTCCAACTGAAACCACATAAGAGAAGAAATTATGTAATCCTTATTTGGATGTGCCTGCCTTAGCAAAGAATGTTTTTTCCATTCTAAGGAATGTACACAGATTTTGCAGAGGCAGCTTGATTAACATGAGGATGGAAATATAAGTGAACAGCAAATGGATCCAAAATATGGAATACAGCAGCCAACAAAAATGAAATCTGATAATCATCCACAGCAATTCATTGTGTTTTAGAAGTATTGCATAATTTTGAAGTCCATAGTAAACTAAATCTCTAGTTTTAGAATTTACGTTTCATACTATCTTCAATTGTTTCTTTCAACTTGTTTATCATTATGAGACATGAAAAGTTTAAGAGAGTGCACTTCCTAAAGATGGGATTTTCCAGTTACTTGAACACCAAGTGGAGATCAAGCACTAGAAATGAAACAACACATCAAGCATACGAGTGCACGCCAATTGAATCATGTATTGATCTGACACAATGGGTCGCATAATCTCATTATAAGATCCAGCCATCACATAAATCTACAAAATAAAGATAAATCTCAAATAACTTGCTTGCTGATGCATTGTAAAGAAGATATACACAACTTATGAGTGAGTTATCATACAAATGCACAAGTCTGCTTGTTTGTAAAATCATTTTGGTTCCTCTGTTTAACGGCATTCTTCCTACAGCATTAAAATGGATACAAAGCAATTACCTCACTAAAGCTCGTTGGCATGGGTTTTCCTTCCTCTTTCAATTTTTCAATCTTCTTTTGTGCCTCATTAGCCCATGAGTATTTTGCTAAAACATGTTCAACATCAGCTATTGTGGCATTGCAATGCTTTGCTGCATCCTGTTTATGGCTGTTCTGCAAATTCTATAGAAGAAAACAAACTCCATTTGTACCAGAAACTAGGAGAAAATTTTAAATGTTAGGTTAAATTTGAATTGTCCAAACATATTGATCATAATTGACAGAGAAATAAGCAGAGTTAATATCATACATATTTTGAACAAATGAAAGAATACAAATTAAAGCAAGTGCATAAGATGATTATAGACATAATAGAAGTGCAGAAAAACCAATAATGGAGTAATCATTAGATCAAGAAAGAAGCAAACTATGATAAAGGAGAATGTTAATAGCTATCTGATAATCATCCAAAGTCCAAAAGTTTTTATTTGTTCTAGAATTGTCACCTATGACACTATTTTAAAATGAATCATCAAGGTCGACTTATATGTAATAATTTGAATAATACATGTGAATCAGCCAACTGTTGAACAAAAACCAGTTATTGTCAACAAGGTTGTCCATTTCAAAGCACACTATTCTATCACAATACTGAAGGTTACTGTCTCCTTATACAGAGTACGAGTCCTGAACACTTGGTCAAAATAAGAGCTCATGATAGTCCTCAAAACTTAATTTTAATCAGCATCATACCAGACATGCCTGACTATACAAAAGAACCATGACTATGTCCACTTTTGCATTTACCCCATCTTGGTCATGTGCGACAAAAACAAGGAACAACATACTATTGATGTTATACTAATACATAAACACAAGTGAGTTCCAACAAATTATCGTCATTAAGAATTGGACAAAACCCGTCTTATCAGTGATTTTTAACATGAAATTGAGCAACAAGGAGACAATCCAATTATTTGGGGCTATCTCATCACTATGGATAATGTAAGATTGCTGGTAGTGATACACAGAACATCTATAAATTAGAGTTTTTGTTAGGTTTCTAAGACCTCTCACATCTTCTTAACAAGAAATTGAACAATGCAATAAAATCAGTATGAAGCACCCCCTTCACAAGACATAAAATATCTAGATGATTGTTCTTCGCTTATCAACAGCATAAAAAAGTGGAAAACTTCAGCAAGTTTAAATAGATAATGAAGTAGTTCATCGTATCTTCAACTGTTCTATCAGATTTTAAAAAGGCCGAATAGGATATATCACTGATGTAATCAATTAGCAAGGTTATCAATCAATAATAAGTTAAGATTGATTTGCATGAAATAGTTGAATCAGTCAGAAGTCTAATTTATTTAATTAAAAATACTAGCTTTATGCAACCTGCAAAGCTCATCTTACGGTTCTAAAATATGCAAGTCCTCATCTTCCGAACTCCAAAATCAATACGTTAAGAGGAGAAAATAAACAAGCATACAACAATCATTGTGCTTCTCTTACAACTACGGGCGTCCCCTGGAAAGGACTAAAAATAAAAAAGAAAAATGCAACACGAAGGATAAATCAACTCAAACCTTTCCCGATGGATCGATGGCGCCGAGGTAACGAAGAATAGCAGAGTGCTTCTCGAACGCGCCAGAGATGGTAGCCTCGCTGCATCGGCCTGCCTCAAAGTTCCTCAACGAGCCCAGTGTTCTCGCCCTGTCCATCTGATCAGCGAATTCTACAGAAACCGAATCAAAGACCAGTCAAGAAGAGGGCTTAGGAACGGAAACCATCGAAGTTGCTCCTAACCGATGAGTGAGAAGCCAATCTTGGAAGCGGAAGATTCGGGGGAGGGCTTTCCTGTGAAAGCGCTCTTGACCTTGTCGAACCACCCGAAACTCAGTCGGCGAGGGGCGGAGGAAGAGATAGACCGCTCAGAGAGGCGCGGGGAGAGCCGTCGGAGGAGAGAAGCGCGGAGAAGAGAAGCCACGGCCTGCCTCGCCATCGCCATCGCCGTCTCCTTCTACTTCCCGGGGAGCGGAAATCGGAATGGCGATAGCCGCCGAGGGTTGACGAGCAGGTTCTAATAGGGTTGTGATCGTTAGGGCCCCATGCTTCATTCTCCAATTCGGAGAAGGGTAGGAAAAAATAATGGGGGAAAAATAAAAAATGTGTTCTTAATTATCATTTTTCAAGGGCGTTCTTTATTTTCAAAACAGCGCCTAGTATATTTCTATTCTAAATATATTTTTATTTTAGTATTATTTAAAGTTACAATTTTTTATATTAAAATATTTTTTACCAATCAAATTTATTCAAACTTAATTAAATTATTTTAATATAAATTTAAATAAATTAACTAACTTTTATAAAAGTGCTCCATGATAATAATTTTATTTAAAGTAAACTAAAAAAAACTAAATTCATGTACTTTAACATGTTGGAATTTTATTTTACTTTTTTTAATATAGGAAAAATAAACTTATTTATTAAAAATATTGTCAATCACAAATAAACTTTTATCATGTTATAAATAATAAAATATGTACATAATCAATAAATTTTACATAATATAATTATTTATTTAATATATTTGTTACTATTAAATAAACATAAATAAAATTTATCGAATTAAACATTAAATTTGTCATAGACGTTGAATTCATTTATTTAAAGATTCAACCAATTTACTTACAAACTCTCCTTTTAAACAGGATTTTCCCTTTTTTTTAACTGGGTGCAAAATTTAGCTCATCCCTAATATTTTTGTTTTTATTGATATTATATATTTTTAATATTTTAAAATTGCCCTATTTACTTAAACATGGCTTGAGTAATTAAGATCCGTATTAAAGCGTTTAAGCAACAGATAAACAACAATTAAAACCTAAAAGCGAAACGAGAGCGATAAGAACAAACTGGCCAGGGAGATGGTCATGGTAGCTACCTCCTCTGATCCTCAATCTATCGTCTTCCACCCGAATCTATTCTCATTCCCAATCCCCATCGTTCTACTACGCCTCTTGGTCAAACCGCCTACTGCCTTTCCCTCTGCTCAAGGCGGAGAAGTAGAAGAATCGCCTGCAATTTGCGCAGCCCCATGGGTTTGTCGGACCTCCCGAGATAAAGCAAAAGGGAGAAAAAAAAGAAGGAAAGAGAAGTTTCATGTTCGGTGTCAGATCTCTGTCCGTCTCTGCTGCTTCAGTTCGTCTGTTTTCTCGGCTTTGGGAGACTGACTTACATCGGAGAAGAGCCCGTCGTTCATTGGTTCGGAGCCTTTCTGTGCATTGCCGCGGTCTGAGGTGGTTGGTTGGGATCATGCCTTTTGCGTGTCGCTTTGTAGTTCCCGTCTAGGCTTTCACATTTCGTGTTTGTGGAGCTGTTTTTGATGAAAAATGGGGGGGTTTACCCTTTTTGCAATAGGTTTGTTTGATTTGGGTGGAGATTTACGCCATTTCTCTCATAGGTTGCGGCTGTTCTGCTTAGTCTTTACCTTGCCCCAGCTTCTGTTGGTTTCCGGAGATTAGGTATTTTCTCGTTGATGAAATTGCCTTCTTTCCCCCCGCCCCCTTCAATTTTAGGAAAAACTCAACTTTTGTTGGATCTACCTAGTTTTTATCTTGTGTGATTCTCGAGGAACCTTCAAAACCGGATTTTGATATTTAGTCGGACCAAGAATTGATTTCCGAGGTGGAATCCAAGGTGAGAATTGATGTCTCGTTGCCCATTAAAGCAATCTACTGCGATCTGGGTTTAACAGTGTTTGAATTTTGCCTTATCTTAGCAGATCTTGGTTTATTCAAGTCAGCAGAAAAATCGTATAAGCCATGGCTGGGGCAGAAGACAAGGTTGGCGTGATCAATGACTGGGGCTTTCCAAATCCTAGCCCAAGGACTTTCATGTCGAACTTTTTGAGCGAGGATTTTGGTTCGAGGTCATTGTCAGACTCCTTTCAAGGGAATGAAGGGCTTCCTAGAGCATTCCAGATGGATAGTGTGGACAGAGTTTACGAGGCATCAAAGTATCTCTCATTCGAACCTAATTGGTCTGGAGCTCATAATCCAAATATGCATGGAAATCTTGCTGAGAGAATGGCTGCTAACGGTTTTAATGTGCCTAAACTTAATACTGCCCGCATTCCGCCAACTAACTTATCATCATCTACAGATGTGCGGTCTCCATATCTGACTATCCCCCCTGGTTTAAGCCCCACATCATTGTTAGACTCTCCAGTATTTCTATCAAATTATATGGTATGAAGTCATACTTTCTGTTGTCAGTTATATTGATAGATTAATCAGGAAACAAGAATGAATGTTGGAAATCTTTGTGTTTTGATATTGTGTGGGGGATATTCTTTCTTACATCTCGCTGTCATTTTCTGGAATGTTCTAAGTTGAATAGTTATAAGCCTGGGATTTGAAATTTCTTGGCTATGATTACTTGGAACATATGAAATTGACGTGTTATGTAGTTTTATAGAGCATTCAGAAAATATATCATTTGCTGTCTCAACATACCAAGCCTCATGTTACTGGAAAACATTCTAACTGTGCTGGTTCAATGATACATTGTAATGAGTTGAGTTGAAGTACAATATCAAGATAGTTAGTTTATGCTGTGATAAGCGTATAAGTATCCACCTTTAGATTACCTTGACAACATTTGTTCTATGCATTTTCCCTTTTTAAATTTTGCTGTATCTATTTAGTTTATTTTGTGAAGACATTCTATTCCAATTAACATCAGAAGTAATATATGTAGTTAGTAAGCCCAAGGGGACTTACAGATTACTCTGCAGCCACCTATTTCTATATTTGATTGCTATGGTATTATATTTTTTTTTCAGTTTTAGATTTGTAAAGAGTGAACTTTCTTATTCCTTTAGTTTAAAATAGAGATCCTGTAGGACGATGAAATTGATTGTATAGAGATACTGTAGTATGAGTAGATCAGATCTTACAATTATATGGTGGAGGTTCTTTAGGAGAGTTTATGTTCAGTTCTGACAAGTTTTTTGATCTGTAGCTTGCATCATAATGTTCCTCCTTTTTGGTTGGTATGAACAATAAAGAAATCTTGAGATATGACATTGTTTTACAGATGAGATAACATTGTTTTAGTCATTTGCATCGATAAAGTGATCAGTTATAACATTTTTGAATAATTTTTTTGAGCTTTGATATGGATGTCAGTCTTGTATATCAATGATGCACCCCTAAATGTATGCTTAGATGTCTGATTTCTTGTCGTAATTATATTGTTAGGCTCAATCATCTCCTACTACAGGCAAGCTTCAAATTTTGTTGGATAATAGTACTCAACCAACCTTGCACGTAGCCTCAGAAGCTCCTTATAAAAGTGATGATTGCATTGAAGGTGCATCTGGATTCTCATTCAAGCCCCCATTTGACACATTTTATCCATGTACTAAGATAGTAAGTCCTCTTTTCCTTCTTTAACTTTATTCAACATTCTTGTGATGGATATGTTGTGAAAAAACAAAAATCCATTTCGATTATACTTAGAAAGCAACATCAATTAGGAACATCTGCGCGCAAACTAGAGAGTTTTCAGATATTTTTAAGCCTCAATTTATTAGTTGAAATAATGCATCTAACAGTCTATGATTGTGGCCTGCTGGTTTGGGGGCTATTTGGTTTTTTTTTTTCTAGAGTCCTCTGGTAACATAATAGTTGCCATATAAACAACATACTTAATATTTCTTATTTAAATAATTATATGGAAAAAGAAGATTGAATAAAAGAATTCATAATCAGCGAGTCCACACACACACATCCTTGGTGCAAGTACCTCGGTGCAAGTACCTCAGGCAAAGGGATATACATGGTTCTGATAAAATATCAGAAAATGAACTGTTTATTATTTTTTGCACCAAGCCTGATTGTTTTTTATGTCTGCACAGTGTGTGATAAAATTGCACCACCATATTCTTCTTTTTCCTTCTTACCTCATCAACTAAAAAGATAAAAATGCACATATATCTTTTATGACATACTGAAAGTACATCACTTTATTATATGTTAGCCTAATCAAAAGTTTTGACAAGTGTAGAAATTATATGCTGTAGACCGAAGATCTGTTTTTTACAATTATTATCTTAAGTAACAAAGTATTGAATTTTGAATATAGTTTGTTATATTTGGAGGATAAATTCCACTTCATCCTTGTTGATGATGCATTACATATAACTCTAGAATTTTGACCCTGCCCCTACGATAACAAACTATTGAAAAACATCAAAAACTATTTACATGATTATGGATTTATTGTGAAAGCTGGTAGCACTTTCTAAGAACTCAAGATGTTTTCAAAATTAAAATATTTTTTAATTCAATTAGCTTCCTGGTCATGTTATTCTGGATTGGCCAGTGCCAGAAGTATTACTATATAAAGTGATTTTTTAATAAAATTTTGCAACATAAGGTGATGCTTATTTTAATAATTTGAAACAATTTCCATTATGAACTTTCTTTAACATGTATTCTTGCCTTTATGAACCTCTTTAAATCCTTGGTCAAATTTTGAACACAAATTCTTGTGAACCTTGTAAAACGATCATGTAAATTAATTGCTCTTTTTAGTAAAATTTGAAACATATCTAATCAGTTGTTTGCTTTCTCTGTTTTGCTCTTTTATTGTAATCTAGTTGATGGCATGTTGATACTACCGGATTTGTCACTCTGTCACCTTATTGCTCGTTTTCATTTATCTCCTCTCCTCTGGTTTCATAATGTTTAGTAACTCTCTGATCTCGCCTATTTCACTTTATATATGTATATATATAGACCATGCTGGAGTGTAGAAAACAATACACTCAAAGGTTAATGTAAGAATATGACATGTAGTGTTGTTAGAAAGGATAAAATAAAAAAAGAGTAAGAGCAATTGAATGTGATTAAATGGGAGAAAATTGATTGTGATAGTATGAGATGGTTAAAGATGACCACTATATTTTTTAGTGAAAAGAGTAAAATTGGAAATACATTAGCTAACTTAATATAAAAATAATTTAATTAATTAGAGAATTACTAGTGAAAGGGATACAGGGAGATTAAGAAAACATTAAATAATGAAATTAAAAAAATAATTTAATTAATTCGAATATTACTTGTGATATTGCCTATATAGAGCAATAGCTGGGACAAACCTGATTTACTGATGATGATGATAACAAGCCAATAGTTATTGAATTCTCCTTTGGTCTTTGGGTTCAACACCGCTTTGATGCATGCTCATATGTAGTCTATAGTTTTTGAGTACTTTGATCAACATCTGTCCAAATTAATCCCTCGCATGATGGTCCTACTTTTCAAAGTGCTTGGGGATACATTTTCCCTCATAATCAACAGATCTTGATGGATATGTCCACCTTAGGTTGCTTCAGATGTTAGTCAGCAACAAACATTATCAGATATTGGCATATGTTTTGAATTGGAGAAAGCTAAAGAAATAGGAACTCCAGAAATTGGCACTATGAATTTCCAAAATGAAGAATTCAGTTTTCAGGCTGAAAGTAAACAATCTGCTAGTGCTAATACTTCGAATCAGAGGTCTGATTCCTGTATGGGCAGCACCCATTCTGGGCCCTTTGATGACCAACAGGATGGAGATATGGACCTCAAGGAGGAATTTTCCTCGGTTGCTGTTCCTGCGCCAGCAGAGGATGGTTATAACTGGAGAAAATATGGACATAAACAAGTTAAAGTTAGTGAATTTCCAAGGAGTTATTATAAGTGCACTCAACCAAATTGTCAGGTTAAGAAAAAGGTGGAGCGCTCACAAGAAGGTCAGATTACCGAGATTATTTATAAGGGTTCCCACAATCACTCTAAGCCGCCTCCAACTCGTCGAACTGCTGCATTATCTTCCCATCCTTTTGGTGACACGCAAATGGATGGCCCAGAGCAGCCTGATTTACAAGCAGGTGGTTCTGATAGTCAGCCAATATGGGCAAATACAAACATCAGGAATGAATCCCACGACCGGCAAGGAGACGCCCTGGAATTTGCCTCACCTGCCCTTGTATTGGCTGAATGTAGAGATTCTTCGACTACTGTTCAGCATGCTCCGGATGAACCCCATTTATCGTCCGATGTAGTGGATGTTTCCTCCACACTGTCCAATGATAAAGATGATGGTGATCAAGTAACTCATGGAAGTGCATCAGTGTGTTGTGAGGGTGAGGGAGATGAGACTGATTCTAAAAGGATGTGAGTTTATCTTTAGTGTAACTTCTTACTGTGAATGTGTGAATACTGTTTCTTGAACAAAGGCTAGATTTTCATCACGCTCCATATGCAATCTTTGTCTTGCTTCAAAATTTTCTTTTTTCTGTTTCAGGAAGTTAGATACCAATGCTATTGAGATGAATGCAGCTTCCAGAGCAGTCCGTGAGCCAAGGGTCGTGGTTCAGACGACTAGTGAGGTCGACATTCTTGACGATGGCTATCGCTGGCGCAAATATGGGCAGAAGGTTGTCAAAGGAAATCCAAATCCAAGGTAATACTTGATGACACAACATGTATTCTGGAATGATGACAAAGATTTGATTTCGGAAATTGCATGATCCTTGATCTGCTTCCTACCTAAGTTTATTCTGATATTTTCTGAACTGCTTACAAACAAGTCTAATATCTTTGTGATTCAGAAGCTACTACAAGTGCACACATCCAGGGTGTAATGTTCGCAAACACGTGGAAAGGGCAGCCCACGACCTGAAATCAGTGATCACTACATACGAAGGCAAACACAACCATGAAGTTCCTGCTGCAAGGAATAGTGGCCATGGAAACTCTGCTACCTCCATTGCTGCACCCCAATCTCAAGGAACACTCCCAAGACCAGACTCAGCCCAAGCCAGCTTGACGAGATACGAGTGCCCGCCTCTCAATCCTGCATTTGCACTGTCTGGAGCACAGCAGCTAAGACCAACAACCAGCTTCGCTTTCGGGATGGTGAAACCAGGATTGACAATGACTGGATTGGGCTCGATGCACACAATGAGCTCGCCAGTACTTCCAGCTGTTCATTCTTACCTCGGGCATCATCGGGCTCTTGAAGGAGGGTTTGCAAAAGCAGGGCCAAAGGTTGAAGCAATTCCAGAATCAACCCTGACCACATCGAATGGAGCTCTGATATGCCAAATGATGAATGGGACACCCGCGAGACCTCCAATTTGAATAAATTCAATAGAAAAACAAAGAAGATAGCAAAGATGTCTTTACCATCCGTGAGGATCTTTTTTTCCCATTTGATGTTTTACTTTCTGGTTAAGAATGTAAACAGATTCTGTTTAACACTCATCAAGAATATCAAATACGGTCTGAGTAACAAGCCTTCTGTTGCTATTGTGTTGCCAGCTCATGCTTGGGCTAGGCAAGACTTGAATTGAACTTCTGCTGGGCCGGCTGCAACTTTATGATCCAGACCACCTGATTAAGCAGTTCGACATGTTCATTTCTCAATCTCATTTTTTTTCCTTTCAAACCAGTTCAATCTGAACCAGCCAGAAATATTCCTCAAGGACAAACTTTAGAATCCAAGTAACATGATCAGACGATGCCTGAGGAGCAGCAGTGTAGAAGCTAAGACACTGTACAGAGAGCAATTATTGCAGTATAAAAATCCAAAAGCTGCATAATACAAAAAGGAACCACAAGATTTCTTTGTTTGAATACTAAGTGAAGTTCCGGGCGGCCTACGGAAAGGAGCCACTGCAGTTGATTGCTGCGCATACAGTTCGCCAATTCCAATCATCATTATCTTCGACAAGAGGCCATGGATTCCTTCCCAGATCTTCTGGCAACTTGTTTTGCCCATTTCATTCTGCTCCTGGATGCCTCCACCCACTACAGGCCATTCTCCCATCAAATCAGAACAAAAAGGCAGCAGCGCCACAGGCAAGTCCTCCTCTTTTCCTACTGAAACTTTTTTTGTTTTTTTTTTTTGCTGAAAGCTTGCATTAGAGGCTCTGAACAATGGCCTTAGAACAAAGATAGGAAAGGTCTCACCAGAGAAAATGAAACTTGTGATGGTGATGGGCAATACAAATAAGGAATTATATCAGCATCAAAAATACAATAATTGAAAGAAAAAATAAGCAATTGTTGAGTTTGGTTAAAATAAAATGTCTTCGATTCATAACTATTCTATCTTCCCATTTGACAAAATAAAAAAAAACACATTAACATAAAAAAAGAAATGATTGAAAAAATAAATCAATAATTATTTGATCCACCTAAAAAGATGTTTCAGTTTCACAATTGGTCTACCTTCTCATTTGATGAAGTAAGTTCTCTTCAATTGAGCAAGAATTTAATTTTATTAAAACTTGTCTAAGACAATGGAAACAATAGCATAGTTGGCACTTGAAAATTCAGAAGGATAATTGCAGTGCTTATTTTTGCTTTGTGGCTGGAAACTCGCATAATCTTTGAAGTCGTAATGTCTATTTTATGCTCGAGCTAGAAACCACCCGTTTGCATCATTCGGACCTCTTTATTGTTTGGACCAGTGTCTTTTATTTTGTGGTGGTGTTCAAAAGATCTAAGAAAGTGTGGTAGGAAAGAACTTTGAGAACATATTTTGCCTGATTAGTTGTCATATGAAATAGTAGATTGAGGAGGATTGGTTTGAATTTTCGAAAAAAGTAGACGTGTTGCTCGAGAAAAAAAAAGAGGAATTTTTTTTGTTGAAAAAGCTAAAGTAAAGGTTGAATACAACATCTCTTGGATGAGAAGAGCACAATTTTCGCATCACTGCTTTAATCAATCACTGAAAGCTACAAATTACGGCTTGGGAAACAAAAAAGAAGGCGTGACTACATATCCAAGAAATCGAATAGAGAAACTCCTATGTATTTCTTCAATCTCAGATGTGTCCATTTCTATGGAACAAGTGACTCATTCTTTTCATGAGTCATTTCTTTATAAGACTTGAAATCACTTTCAGAGACTCCATTGTGGATGAATCTTTTAAAAAAAATTAAATTAGCCATGATATGTGTGATACATGCACAGTATCTTTCAATTTCAAAAAGCTACTAATTTGTGCCTTTAGTATCACAATGTTCCTAAAGAAATCTCTAAAAGGATGGTTAAATTTAGATTCACCAAGAATCAAGCTTTTTGTCTCCAGGAATCATGGAGCAATTGCAAAGCAACTAATTTGGAGAGTTTTGTCATTCCTATAATTTGCAGATCAAAATGAGAACAGAATTTTTCACAGATCAAATAGATTTTGAGATGAACAAGTAGCTTGAGTTTTGAGTCTTCATCTTAGGTAACGTTATGCTGAGGATAGTTGAATCTCTGATGTGATCTCTAACAATCACTTCATAAAAAAAATAGAGACAGGTGTATTATGAGATCATAGTTTATAAATACCAAAAGTGGGTGAGACAGATCAATCAAAGAATCTGCAATTATTCATGCAGAAAAATCCAAAACTCAATAGTCTCTTCACATGCCTGTTGGATTTTATCTGTTTGGGGGATTCACATGCAGATCTATGCCATTAAAATAACCAAATCCATTAAGTGATCTAACTTATGTTTATTGAAAATTTAGATTATTAGCTGTGGGGTTCATGTGTGTAGAATTCATTAATCCACACCGTCAGCTTAATTCCTTTCGAAGATGGTTCTCTCCCTTACTTTTCTTCTTCCGCAAGATCTCGATTTCGTGGAGGCAACAGATGGCTATTCCGTGCATTCAAGTCCATCGTCTACTTGTTTATGTATTTAATTTTTGTCATAGTTTACAATGTACTAGATTCTTGATCTGTTTGTTTTCTTATATACGAGTTCATATATAATTTAGAATTCATGCGGGTAGGAAAATAAATTTGACAACAATGCCTTCGTAGCATTGTGCTTATTTATTTAGGCACATACCTACAATTCCTCGCCTATTGTTTCAACATGAACATACCATCAACTCATTCATTCCAGAATTACTTCTCTCCTTATCTGAGCTTATAAGGTGTTCTTAATATTTTGTTCCTCTATTGTACTTAGTGAAGTGAATAAATACACTCCCGAAAAATATTTTGTGAAATTGATCTTTATCCTATTCAAGACCATGACACAGCCTTGTTTTTTTTGGTTTCTGGATCCTAGTCAAAAAAGCTACAATGGAAAGGTGATCACTCCATTTCACCTATTATAAATTCATTATCATCCTTAAGTGTGATCTAAGCTGAGCAATGGCAGTCGAAAACTCCCTCGAAAGGGCAGATGCTTCCTGCGATGAAGATGGCCACTCAAGACGAACTGGTACTAATTGATTCCTAGCTCCTTCCATGTCTGCAAAACTATTTGTTCATATCTACATCTGCTAACTTGTAACTGAGCAGGAACTCTGTGGACTTGTGTGGCTCACATCATCACTGCAGTGATCGGCTCCGGCGTGCTTTCCCTCGCATGGAGCACTTCCCAACTGGGGTGGATTGCAGGCCCAGTCTCCATGCTGTGCTTTGCCATTGTCACCTATGTGTCTGCCTTTCTGCTCTCGGATTGCTACAGGTCTCCTCACCCTGTCACTGGAACCAGAAACTACTCCTACATGGATGCCGTCCGAATTAATCTCGGTAAAACACCGAATCCAACTTACTCTCATCACCAATTCCTTGTACTATTTCATGTAGAGTTTCTTTGTCTTGGTGCTAGTTCAGGTGAGAAACAGACTTGGGTTTGTGGGTTCCTCCAGTACTTCAGCTTGTGTGGAACAGGAATAGCATACACAATCACTACATCAACTAGTCTCAAGTAGGCACAATTTTGAAGAATCAATTTCTAGTTGTTATACACATTGATGAACTTAAATTTGTCTTTTTTAATGTGTTGGTAGAGCAATCCAGAAATCAGATTGTTACCATAAGAAAGGCCGAAATGCGCCATGTGCATACGGGGATAGTTTCTACATGCTGATGTTTGGAGTTGTTCAGATAGTGTTCTCTCAGATACCTGATTTCCATGAGATGGCATGGCTCTCTGTTGTTGCTGCCATCATGTCCTTCACTTACTCTTCCATTGGATTTGTTCTTGGCGTTGCCAAAGTGATTGGTTTGTCTTGCTTCATCTTTCTATATTGGTCACTTCTTACTATGTAGCCGAGTAGTCGAGTGATGATCGTGAGTAGATTTGATTGTTCTATCATGATTCGAAAAGTTTAAGCTATTGGAAGAATCTAAACCAAGCCAAGCAACTGAGTTTCTGAATTCTTCTTAGATTCTAAACCAAGCTAAGATTGAGTTAGCTATCATAATCCTGAAAGTTGAATCTGTTAAACAAAAGATTAAACTATCAGTTAACTATAACTATCTTGGAGACATGATGCTAAATCTTTGACAGCTATTCCTTTCTTGTGAAGAGTAACTATAATCTTGACACACAGATTTGATCAAACTCTCTTGGCAAATTGTCATGATAACAGTTTGTGAAAGATCTGATTGAGCCTAAGAAATGCATCCATTTCTGTTTTGATACCTCAGTAATTCATTTAGTTTCAATCTGTGTTCTGTCCTTAAAAACTCAATAATCTGTTCGTATACCGAACGATAAATGATTTCCTAATGCCATTTGGTTTACAGGAAATGGAATGATAAAAGGAGGAATCAGTGGGGTTCCGATGCCATCGAAAGCGCAGAAAGTTTGGCGAGTTTCTCAAGCTCTTGGGGACATTGCATTTGCCTACCCATACTCATTGATTGTCTTAGAGATACAGGTGAGAATTAACGATTCTCAGTCTCTGTTTCCGTTGCAGTTGAATAAGAAAACAAGAAGTTGATCTTACAAGTTCTAAAACAAACTTGAACACGAATGCTTCAAGGATACATTGAAATCGCCACCTCCAGAGAACCAAACGATGAAGAGAGCATCAATGATCTCCATTTTCCTCACCACATTCTTCTACCTCTCGTGCGGGTGCTTCGGTTACGCTGCTTTCGGGAATGCCACGCCAGGAAACCTCTTGACAGGATTCGGTTTCTTCGAACCGTATTGGCTTATCGACTTTGCAAATGCATGCATCGTAGTTCACTTAGTTGGAGGTTATCAGGTAAACTGAAATCTTCTGAATATTCAAAATAGTAGTGAGTGTAAATTTTGACGACTAAACTTTCTATCATGGATTTGTTTTCTTAGGTTTACAGCCAGCCAGTGTTCTCCTTTGCAGACAGATTGGCTGCAAGAGTTTTCCCCAACAGTGGATTTGTCAAGAAGTTCTACACAATCCAACTGCCATTGCTGCCACCTTACAAGCTGAATTTCTTCAGGCTGTGCTTCAGAACAGCCTACGTCGCAACCACAACAGGGCTTGCAATGTTCTTTCCATTCTTCAATGAGGTCCTAGCATTGTTGGGGGCCCTAAACTTTTGGCCTTTGGCCATCTATTTTCCTGTGGAGATGTATTTTGTGCAGAAGAAAATAAGCACTTGGACAAGGAGATGGATCGTGCTCAAGGTCTTCAGCATTGTGTGCTTGTTGGTCAGCGTATATGCTTTGATTGGGTCAGTTGAAGGAGTCATAAGTGAGAAGATTGGATGATTTGTGAGGTCCCTTAATGTTCTAAATGAGATTGGTTATATGAGTAAAATGACATCAAAGATGTAATCTTTACTTTTTCTCATATAGAGAATCTCTATAATCAATACATATCCATCTCAACAAATATATACAATATTTTCCTTCAAATCAAGCAACATGTCTTAAATATATAGAAATATGCAACTGATGCATTCTCAAACACAACACATCCAAATTAATACAATACATGTTATTCCACTGTTCTTTAAAGAAAATTATCATTACAAGCTAAACCATTCTGACCACTGTACTTGTGTGACAAAATATTGCATGCCAAGACACTATGCCCAGAACTCATAAGCAGAAAATTGAAGCATGCTATCAATTATTTGAATAAATTGTCAAAGAATAACTATTGCAAAAATACTACCCATTAAAGCAACTGGTTACCAATTCATCTTCCTTGCCACCCAATAAAAAAATATATGCAGAAAAAACAAAGAAACTTGTATGACACTGTAGAAAAATATATATCTTCTGCATCCTGTGATCTTGTAGCACAACTGTATAAAGAGCCATCTACCAAATTGCTAGGGCAAAGTGGACCATTTTGTTCACTCTCAAAGAGTTGCATTGCCATTCTCTGACAGCGAGGTATCGGAGGCGGCATCATCTATGGTCAATTTGGAAATGCTGTCTGAAATAGCACTTCCTTCTCCGTCAGATGCAACAGCAGCTTGTGTGGGAGAATCCTCAGTGGAGAGTTCTGGTGCATCGGGATTAGTCTCTGATGGTCGGGAGTTTAGCAGACTCCAGTACATGATGCTGGCAGTGAGAGTGAGGATCATTTTCTGGTTTACCTGTCACAATGGAAAGGATGCAAAAAAATGACATGTTTTATGGATTTTAGAGTATCCGAAGTACAGAAACATCAACTTTAAAGAAAATTGTCAATCATCATCAATGGATTCAGATGAGGAACATTGTTTTTTTAATTTATTTTAGAAAAACCACACCACCGATATGTATCATTTGAGACAATCAAAACCTTGGTACTATTTTTACCTCAATGATATCATCTGGCAGCAAAAAGACAGAGCAGCCAAGCTTTCTTGCTACGCTGATGATATATGTGGCATTCAACTTCTTCTCTTCATCTATATCCAGTTTATGCAAATACTAAAATTGTTAACATATGGACAGTTATAATTTTAAAACTTCTAAAAAAACAAAGCCATGGACAAAAAAAAGAGCAATTGGATGCCTTTACCAGTTTCACCCTTTGTAACAACTTTCCAGTTGACAACTCTCGGTTTCACAGCACTAAGAAGCTCAAGGAAAAACAATCCATTTGATAAGTTCTTATCCTGCATGGGTAAAAATCACAAAAGGGATAGAAACTTGAGAAAGGAATGCTGATAGTGAATACTAGATGGGTTGAGCAATGACTCAAGAAACCTTAAAACTATCCATCTGAGGAGTTCTGTTTGATCCTTTAACTTTGCCATTAGCCCAGTTCAAAATATCAGCATCTGTTAGCTCTTTCCCTTGGGAGTGGTATCGCAAGTTCTTCAGAAGTTTAAGAATATTGAAACGCATCAATTGCCACAGGTAAGCTGGAAAAACATGTGGAAATCTTAATACTAATTCTTGGAGAATATGATCGTCATCTTCGAGATGATTGAAACAACAACAAAACCAGACTAACAATACTTTGGAAATAACACTATTTGACGACAATTGATATACCTCCAATGGATGATGAAATGAAAGAAAATAAGTTTATGATATAGACACGTTCAAAGATGACAAATAGTTTTTATGATGGGATTAAAATCGACTAGAGTTGAAGATATATGGCAGGCAGTGACCATAGAAAATTCTAGTTAAAACAAAAGGTAATACAAGGGATAAGAATATTTATAGTGATCTTATCATTGAATACATTTTGATGGAGGAATTAGATATAGGGTGGGCAGTCATCATAGAAAATTCTAGTTGAAACACAAAGAAATATAAGGGATAAGAATATTTATAGTGATCTTATCATGAATAAATTTCAATGGAGGAATAAGATTCATATAGTCAATCTCAAATACTTGGACTAGCATGCCTTAGTGATGTTAACTTTGGAGAAACTAAATAACTAATTTCCCCATTTCCTCTTATTTTGTAGTTTTCTATTTAACTTTCTTCCCCTAATTAAGGACCCAGAATTTGGTACAATCAATATTAAGATTTTCACCTCATAGATTTATTGATTTCACAAACCAAGTCTGTAATTTCGAACTTCAATATTCAACATAAGCCTTTGGCCTTCCTCTCCAGAAAGGATTCTGTTTTCCAACAACATATCCAAAATAATCTAGAGCACCCGAGAAAATTAACCTTCCAAAGTTGCACTTAAATTTAGTTTCCTGATATGACTTGCTTAAGAAAACATGCAAAGCAATTTTGAATGTGGACTTTCCTTAAAATAACTAATAAAATTAGTTAAGGGGAAAAAGGATATATGCAAATGCACTCAAATTAAACTGAAATGAACTTACCAAGAATGAGCTTCTTATTTCCTTGGACAATGTCATTACCAGCAACATTTACAAGTGAAAAGTTCAACTGGGTGCCAATCCTTATTACTTGATTGCAGTTTTCCACCTTTCTAAATGGCATCTTAATGGGGGGCTTACTTGCTTGCTTCCAATTAACTGATCCAGGAGATACTTTGTCAAGTACTTCCAAAAGAACCCATCTGCAAAAATCATGTCATCAAATAGTTCGCGATCAAGAAAATTTATAATATAAAAGTGATCTTACCCATTCCTGACATCCTCAAACAAATTATTAACATATGTAGCAATTCCAAGACTATTGATCCATAATCGAAAAGCTCTCTCATCTCGGGTAACTTGGATATCATCTGGCATCATCTGAGACAAGGAGATTGGCTTAGCATCAGAGGATAGACCATTCCTGCAAATCATGTGTCATTAGGACATTAATTAAGCAAGATGCATAGCTTAAAAAGGGCCATAAATGTAAAGAACTTGTATTTAAATTTTGAAGCAGCTTCAATCTTCATAAGTTTATGGATTTCAGGACAATAATTTATGGATTTCAAGATAATAATAAGAAATACCCTTTTTGAAGAGGAGCCTTGGCTCAAAGGTAAAGTTGTTGCCGTGTAACCTAGAGGTCACGGGTTCGAGTCTCAAAAATAGCCTCTTGCAAAGTAGGGTAAGGCTGCGTGCAATAGACTCTTCCCTAGAATCCCGCATTGGTGAGAGTTTCGTACACCAGACTACCTTTTTTCTTTAATAAAAAACACCCTTTTCATAGAATAGTGGTATAGGATCATGGCTTCCACCCCCAGTATTATGTTGAAGGATCATGTTTAAAACCAAAAAACGATGCAGTTTCATAAGAAACAGAGTTTCACCTTGAAATCAATGCAACTAGAATCACCATGGTTAAGAAGAATGACTTGAATATTAAGACATAACATTCATAAGAAACTGAATTGGATTTTGTAAACATGGAATTTATTTAGCAACTGCAATTATACTAGCATGCCTGATGAAGATCTTGGATTGTACTTGAAATGCCTAGTTGTTCAAGAAATGAGTTTTTTGGAACTTCGACAAGGTGTTTGTTCGAACATGAGACAATTATTTCCTTTCAGAGTCTATAGCAGGGAGATGTGTGTAGGGTGTTATGATACTTGGTGTAGAATAGTACACTATACTAAGGAAAATGCAAAATTCGCAAAGTACAGGATGATGAGGTGAGACAGAGTGGTGAGCGTGCAATTTGGATTGTACAAATGCATGATTCTATGAGCAACGAACTGATGATGCAACCAGAATCATTGGTTGCAGCTATTTCAGAAAGATCAGATTAAGCCCTAAATCTGGGCCATCATATATTGCTTAGCCTCGAGATGCCTTAGGTACCAACATATCCACTTTGGCAGATGTTATCTCTATTTTCTTAAGGGGCATACAGGTGAGGGTGAGATTTTCTCTTTCAATTTTATTTGTGTTTTATTAGAAATATTTTTTCCTTAACAATATAGTTTTCTTGGTTGCCTTTTGGCCAAGAAAAAGATACATAAGAGAAGACTGAAGCTGCAAACCCCACCTATGTTGGAATATCTGAGCAACAAATGCAAGATTCAGATTGGGAGAGCCTTCAACAATATCCTTTTCACTCAAGTAGCGCTTGCAATCCAATTTCTCAGCTTGTTGAAGTACTTTTTTTGCTCTTTCATTAGGATCTTTAGTATCCAAAATGTCTGTGCTAGCATGCTCAGGTGCAAGAGCTTTAAGAAGGTAGGCATATGCTTCACCATCCTGCATAAATGAAGTCCATGAGAAACCGAAAACCATTAGAGACAAATGATTGAAAATTGGAAGAATTGCTAAGGAAAATAAAATTGATGAAGTAAAGATGCCAGAGAGCTTCCATTGTGACCAAGAAAAGAGTATTACCAACCAAAAATATCTCAAAAGTCATACACAGTGCTGCAGAAATTTTATGATTCATTTATTCTCAGTTGTTTAGAGTCTATGCAATATATTTTGCAAGGGGAAAACAACAGAAAACTATAATCCTTTTTCCTTTTTGTGGTACCTTCACATCAGAAGAAAAATTCGACACAGTTTTCTTGTATCCTACTTTCTTCAGATGAAAATTCATCCATTTCAGCAACAATTTCTCAGGTGATAAGCTAACAAGTTCATCCACATCCTGTAGTTGTAAATAAAGATAAATACATGGTCAATAGTTTCACTAAAATATCAGCATAAATATAACTAACCACAAGGAAAAAAGAGAGTCTAGTTCTTGACCTGGTTATCATCTATCACCTCCAGCAGCTGTGGTGTCTTCTTGAGATTGAGATCTGCTAGGAGTTGTATCTGAAAAATGATAATAGGGAAAAATAATATACCGTGAATGAGAGCAATGATAGCTAATTAGGAGGAAATAAGTCCAAAGCTCTAGTGAGAAAGCATAAATCTAAATTATTGCTGACTAACATATCTTGTTTAGCAAGTGGAAGCACTTCTAATGTACAACATAAGAAATAAATAAATCCTGTTCCATACCTTTATAATTTGGGAAATCAAACCCAGAACCAAATGAGGCTGCAAAAAAAAAGACAAATAAATAAACTAATCCAAAATATTTGAGTTTTCACAAGGAGAAACAAAAATTAGTATACACAACAGAGTTGGTGATCTGCCATGAGTAAATTGGATTGTCAAAGAAATAGGAAACAGAAATTGGGGGGTTTCACATAAAAATGAGGAAAGAAAGAACGCAGTTACTTATTAATGTCTTTGGCAGGTACTCATTCATTAACTACTGTCAGGTAGTTCATTACTGCTTAGAATGTCTCAAGAATCTTTGGAAAGAACATTAAAAGTACATTCAAAGATATGTGTGAAAGTGGATGGAGTTGGGATACATTACTCTTTAATTAAGAAAAAATAAAATAAGAACTAGCAAATGTAAGATCGGCATCATATCCATCATCGATGATATATACAAAGAACACTTGACATGGTCTTGAAAAAGATGGAGGAAACTTTTTTCCTTCACAAAGTTGTTAGAATGCTTATAGATGATATTAAGCAACACTTACCCGCCCTTCAACCAAGTCCTGTGTTCCAATATTGACAACAGTGCACCCAATAGCCTTTGCAGAATTGAGGCAAAGAGTGTGATTTTCATTCCTTTCCCAGGGATTGAGTACTCTTTTTGTATTGATTGCCCTTTCATCTATAGTACCCGGTACCGCCACATTGATCAATTTACTATTGAAAACACAAAATGCAGAAAAATTTAACACATTCAATACAGTAAATTTGAGCAACTATCACTACCAACAAAATGTATGAAATGCAGTCGCAGATCAAGTATGGCAAACTAAATCAACAAAATCATGATGAAATGAATAACTAGATTATTATCAACTTTTGTGCCATTTTACTTTTAGGTCTAGAAAGTATACCATAGAAGAACACCATCTCTGATAAGATCGAAAAGGTCATTAGTAGCAGAATCCAAAGGAAGGTATTTCTTCAAAAATGTGTCTTCTCCAAGGTAACTATTGATATGAGCCACATAGGATGATTTTTCAGATTCGTTAATGGTATGCAAGAGTGTAGTGGTAGCTGCCTTCAAGAATGAAGAGGAATTCTTTTCTTGACCTAATTTGGCTGCTGCACGATTTAGTAGATCCAGATATGCCTGCATAAATCATCAGTAAATCTGTAATAAATCAAGCTAATCCTCTCTGATCGGAGAAACTGAATAGTCAAGAGGTAAGGAAACAAGCATCACCTTGAGGAAAGTTTCAAAGTCTAGTTCCTGACTAGTTTCTTGGTAAGACTCACTCAACATATCCGCAATCTCTTGCTCAGTAACCAAATCTTTCAGACCCTTCAGCTTTGCCAGCAGTGGGGGCAAATTGCCTACACTGACATGTCCTGTCTCCTTCTTTGTAGAAACAAACTATACAACGCAAACCCATCCAATTCAAGATACTCAGACTCTCAGATCAAGATCGAAAATTTTTAAGAAAATAAATCACCTTACCTTGGATTTAAGACCTCGTAGCTCCACTTGCGTGAACTGACTCTGGAGCCACGGATCAGAGACTATGACTCCAACGAAATTTGACATTTTTTACTTCCGAATTATTTCAGCGCGTTATAGAGACCGATCAATCTTCAATAATCAGATGGACATGCCTGTAGATGACGAAAATATCAGCTCAAAAATCAAGAAATATACAAATCTCAACTTTCTCCTCACATCACAATTTTCATCACATGGCATTAAAGAGATCCCAAATTCCTCCACTTCTGATCCTAATAAGAAGAATCAAATCGGAAAAACGACAGCATGCAAGCGACCTAATCATTCAGAAAGACGCCTACGAAAAACCAAATCAAGGGCTACATGCCGACCTGCCGAAAAAGTGCAAAATCATACCTTTTCGCTCCTCCTGCACTTATTCACATTGCCGATTGTGTTTTCGCCCTTCTCGTCGCCGTTGTTCGTGTTCTTGACGATTGAATTCCCGGAATCGTGGGAGGAGAATGGCGAAGAAGCGTGGGGGACCGACCTAGGAATCTCCCGGCCGAAAGCTAAAACATATTCGTCGAACAGAGCATTCCTTCTGACTTCCCTTTTTGTCGCTTACCCTTGAATTATACCTTACAGGTTACTGAACAAGTCTGTCAGAAGTCAGTGGGGCCTACTAATCAGAGGACAGGACTTGTACCGACGCGGAGGATATGTTGATGGGTACAAAACTTACTAAGAAGGAAACTCATAAATTTTACAAAATTATGCAAAAATGTTCCAACAAAAAGTATATCCAAAATTTTTAAAAATTATTTTTCTAAAAAATAACAGCCGAAAATAAATAAATATTTAAGAATAAATTTTATTCATACTGAAGTCAAAAGTGAAAATCGAACTAAAATTTGCAAATTTTTAGATAAAACATAAAAAATCACCATTCTAGTAAGTTTGATACCATTTTTATTTTATTTATTTTGAGTACCATATTAATTCTTTTTAGTATGGTTCAACTTTCACAATTGGTATATGGCATCCATTTATTAATGTATTATTTACACTTTAGGAAAGAATAAATTCAAGCTAAAATTTGATATTCGAGTTTAAAATTTTAACAAATTCAAGAAAGCTATTTTTTAAAAAGAAAAACACATAATAATTTAGTCATATTTTTTATAAAAATTTAATGCTAATTATTTAATTTCTCTTAAAGTAATTATTTCAACAATAATTTTTTATCACAGGCCTTCGTCAACAAATTGACGTTGAACTTTGTTTTTTACTTTTTTACAACAAAGTCGATATGCGTTTTTGGTAATGGCAATATATAGAGTTAAAGCTGAGTGAATTTAACTGTATTTAAATTTATTCATTTATTTATTAAAAATATTATTTAGAGCTTTCATTTATTTATTAAAAATATTATTTAGAGCTTTATATGGAGTTTAACTTGATTAACATGCAAGCACGTAATTAATTAATAATTAAAGCTTCCTTTGCGAAACATGACCGCCGCTACCACTAATCACCTCCCATTAATTAATTACACTCATAAGAAAACGATAAACAACGGTAATTAATGGTAATCGTCCATCCTGTAAAATCCTCCCTTCTCTTGTCTCCACTGTTCCTCATCTCCGGCGAACCCTGGCCGCCGACCCACAAATTAATAATATTTCTCGTGGAGAGACGAAGAAGGTTGCTTGCGCCATCCTCGTCGGTGAGGCTGCTGCCTTGGTAGAGTGCTTCTTCGTTGGCTTCTGCTTGCTCGCACCTTGTTGATTGCCATCGCAGTACTTTCTCTGGAGACTACCTCGTTTGTTGCCATCACGGTGAGGTCGCCGCCCGCCATCTCCCTTCCTCCTCTGCCGGGTCCTCGGTCAGGTGGCCGTCCTCCGCCAGTGCGTCGAGACCGCCGTCGTGGACGCGTGGAGCGGTCATCTTTTTCATCTGTTTCATTCTTTAGGATCGGTCAGATCTCAGACTCACTAAATGGGCCGGGCCAGCCCATATACATGGGCCGCTCTGGGGGCCGCTCTACTTCTTGTACGAACAAGAGCTTCAAAACTAATAGATTCAAAGTGTATCCAAGCAGGAATGCTCAATCCTGCAATTCTATATCAAATTCTAGGAAGGAGGAAGAAGAAGAATATGATTTATGAACAGAGATGAAGGAACAAATTTAGTTGTAAATCCTTGCTTGTCTCAAAATTTGTGTGATGCATAATCATTCTGCCAAAATTTTCGCTGTATCGCCCTCGTGCTCGTGCCGTTGCACATGCACTCCGGCGCCGGGTAAGCTGTCACATCCTTGTCGGCTTTGCCCGTTCTCATCTCCGGTTGTCCCATCGATCCGCGGTGCAGTTCCTTCACGATCCGGTTGAACTCCTCCTCCGGCAGCGCCGCGTCCATGAAGTAGGGAATCATCTGCCGCTTGTTGGGCGTGATGTACTTCCTGTGCCCGGCGTAGGCGCGGTGGCCGCGCATGAGGTGGCCCATGTTCCCGCCGTGCGACGGAATGAACACGTCGCTCTGTTCGCATACCATGTAGTCGACGGCGGCGAGCACGGAGGACTTGTTGGCGAAGGGTTCCAATTCGCCGACCAAGGCCAGGTCGACCTTGTTGAATAAGTTGGGGAAGTCTCCGGTGAGCGGGAGCAGGGCTTCTCGCCCGCCGAACGGCTCGCCGCCGGCCCAGTAGATTCTCGCGTCCCGTGGGGCTTCCAGCGCCTTGAGCAATCGGGTGACTTCGACTGCGTTCAAGGGGCAAAGGCCGGCGAGCTTGCGCTCGTGGTAGGTCATGTTGGAGCGGCCGGTGAGGAGCTTGGGATGGAGTTTTCTCTCTTTCTGGATGGCGGCATCGGCGGCGGGGCTGAGGCCAGGGAGGCATCCGGTGCGCACCCACACGTCCTTCTCCATGCGCAGATGAAGCGCAAGGTACGGGCCATGGCTTCTCATCCTCGCCGCTAATTTGTTCCCCAGTTCATGGATTGGAGCTGCAAATCTCAGAGCATGAAATGCGACCTGCTCAATGTGGGACAAGTAAAGTAAAATCTCTGATTCTGATAGATTCAATTCTGAAATGATGTGATTCGATCGTTACCTTGCAACGAAGCTTTTGGAGATCGGATGGAAGGTCCTTGGAGAGCCTGGAATCCAAGCCTCTCAGAAGCAGAACACCTTCTCTGTTTAGCTGCATCGATTAAGCTTGTTTCAGCTGAGCTCCACCGGAAAAAATAGCAGAAGAAAGAGGAAGAAGACAGACTAACTCTTTTCATATATCTCGATCGAATCCAATCAGGGGAAGCTTGAAGAGGCATTTGCCTGTCCTGCACCGGTCTGGTCATGATGTGCGTCGACGGCAGCGAGGACACTACCTTGACGTCGTCCGCGAGAACTTTCTTGAAATGTTCCAGATCAAACACATCGCCGAACTCACTGCCCAAATGAGGAATCATTCAAAAAAGTTTATCCTCTTTTGTTGATGAAACGAAAGTGGAAGCATCTTTAGGATTAGGAAGAATAGCTTTAATCTAGTAAGCAGGGAAAAGGAGGAACTTGATTCCACGAGTAAAGCATAGAAATTAGTAACTTTCGCCGGAAAAATCCGTACGAAGTCATCAGGATTAGCGAAAGCGGTGAGATTTTCTTCACAGAAATCGGGAATTAGATGGAAGATGACACCTTTCGTCGCTCCAGATGACATTGACCTGGAGCACCGGCACGACGAGGGAGGCGCCGAGGATCCGAGCGATTACAACGGCGTCGACGATCTGGTTGCGCTGTTGGTTGAGGCCTCCGGAGACGACAACTAGGAGATACTTCTTCCGTCGCCCTGACCGCGCCGCCGCCTCGCCCTTCGCCCGGTACTCCTCGCTGAAGTCGAGGCAGGGTACGTACCCCATCCCGTCCGGCTGCCGCCAGAAATCGACTTTGGAGTCCACCGCGAGCGCCGCCGCGGAGGGCGAGGAGGAGAGGGGGCGGCGGCGGGGGAGGTGGTGGCAGGGGAGGATCGGGTGGAGATGGAGGCCTGCGCGAAACGTTCCAAGGGCTGCAACGACGAAGAAGAGGAGGAGGAGGAGGAGCGGGCAGCGGGGGAGGCCGACGAGGCGGCGGCGGCCGCCGGGGCGGGAAGATGCCTTGTTTGGCGGGGAGAGGAGGAGCGAGGCGGAGGAGAGGGAGTGGAAGATCGCCGAAGGCACCGTGATGTACGACGTCCGCCTCCCCTTCGTCCTCGTCGCCATCTCTTCTTCTTGTTCTTCTTCACCGGAGCTGTCTTGTTTTGGAGTTGAATTAACAGCTTAACAGCAAACGGAAAGGCACTTTTCCGTTTTTAATAGCACGGCGGGAAGCAGGAGGAATCGGCGACGATGCGATTAATTATTTAAACTGACCGCGCTTACTACGAGAGCATTGTCCTATTATGAAATGACTATAATACCCTCCTGTGGTGGTTCAGAATGCGATTTCTTAAGCGACCGACAGTGGGTTCGAAGGTCAATTGGCACAAAATTGTTTGACCTCGGGAAACACATGGAGTGTCGAGCTGCCATGTCGCCAGCTATTATCGCATCGTACTTTTATTAATAATTAAAATCGTAATTTACTCTATCAATAAATACATTAAAAAGATTTTTAAAATATATTAATTTTAATTTAGAATAATTTTAAAACTTAGCGTAGTAAAAAATGTCATTAAATTTTTATATACTCGTAGAAAATATATTGTTTTTTATATAAATTAATCGTGTCATATGCATCCCATGATCTCAATTGATTATTGTTATTATTTACTATTTCACATGCCATTTGACCGACACATTGATGTGATGCATTAAAGCTAAGCACGATAATTAATGCACTTGTCCTTATGTGCACATTAATTTCTAATATACATATTACAATATCAAATCCTTGAAAGGATAAATTAGTGCTACTAATTAATGGTAAGTTTATGGGGCTCAACTGTTAATCATAGCTAATTTAAACTTAAACTTAGTTTGTGATATATTAAAATAATAAAAGCAAAAAAATTGAATGGATTGATATATATATATATAAATCACGAGCTCAATCATTGTGCAAAAAATGATATAATTAATTTGAAATAAAGTTGGTCCATGGAGGAGGACCACCTAGAAATTGGACCGATATATTTATTTTAAATAATATTTAATTTATATACTTCCAAATATTATTATTTTTAAATAACTAAATGTTGTTTTTTTCTCCCATACTCCTCTTGTCTCACGTAGATTATGGCTTTCCGTGGGAAGTGAGTTGGCGGTGGATAACTTTATTTATTAAAAGTAAAGGCGAAAGTTATTTTTAAATGAAATTGCAAAAAAGGCAGGCAGGAGTTTAATACAACTTTGCCAAGTTAATTTGTCCCTTGAAACAAATATAAATGCTACGTGCTTTCTAATTTTAGGAAGAAATTGATGAGCATTATAATTTTAATTGATTTTAGTGTTGATTTGGACTCTTGTATATGATTTATGGGAATATACTTAGGGATTTGCAAGAGTTGGTGAGATGTTGATTCCAAACATTATTGACTAACACTAAGATATGATTTTAACTTCTTAATGTTAAACATTTATCACAAAAATATTAAGTGACAAACTTTAACAGTCGATCGATCAATCAAGCTCAACGGCATGCCAATCTCAGCAGTCGACTTGTCCACCTCAATGGTTGGTCAGTTTCATCGATTGACGGCCTGAATCTGATGACAAATGAGAGGGGAAAGGAGAGGGGAGGAGACTTACTGTCGTATCTATCCAAGCTCTTGTTTATTGTCATCGCCATCACCCTCATGAATTTAGAGATCGGAGGGAGTTGGGAGTGTTAAGCTGATTTGGGGGTTGGGCGGTTAAGTTAAGGTTTCAGCGACCAATTTGATCGCAAGTACATTTGATGACGAATTCTCTATTTGTCGCTAAATTAGCGACAAATCATGGATTCTTCATCAATTTGACAGCATAAAAAGATAAATTCCTTATCAAATTCTTGTCATGTGGAACAATAATTTAGAAAGGAAGGTTGATAAATTTATAATTCGTCGTCAAATTTACGACCAATTAATATTTTATCTCTAATTTGACGACGAATTAAGAATTCGTTGTCAATTTGCTATGCATTCCGTGACAAAAATAGTTTTAGCAATGAATTTGTCAATAAAATACATTTGTTGTTAATTTTGCAATTAAATTATTTTTATTACAAATTTCATCGTCAATTGACAACGAAATTATTCGCTATTTTTATAACAGACATATGTTCATCGTTAAAATTCATCATTAATCGACTGTTTTTTTAGTGTGATGATATGTATTAAATAATAGTAATAAAATTATTATTACTAAAATTTTAGTAATACTTTTTGTCATCAATACTTGTATTTCTGTAGTGTAATACAATAGAGTTATTGGAAAACATTAATCCAAATAGACCCATTGACAAAACATATTAACTACCTTCAGAATTAGGTCCATGGAACTTAAAACCTCGAAATAGAATTACACCACAAGCAATTCGCTAATGAGTTCTAGCAATTTCCCTAATTTATTGTTCTAATAAAACAAATGAATTGCATCAAGATTTTAAATCTACCCTTTTAAAATTTTGCTAAACCAGAGGGCAGATTTTTTTGGGTATCTCTTCAAGCCATGCTTATAGTCCACAAAGTATATGCCAAACCTCACAGTGTAGCCTGACCTCCATTCAAAGTTGTCTAACAAAGACCATGCGAAGTACCCTCTCACGTCCACACCCTCCCTACAGTCAAGCAAGACATAATGCCAATTAGAAACTGTACCATTTTATTCTCCATTATTGATTAAGAAAAAGAGAAAGGAAAGGAAAAACTTGATTGCTTGGTTAAGGTAGAAGAGATGCTGTTCAAAGTAGCTTGTTCTTGTATCATCCTTCAGTGCCTCTTCCAGTGGTAGGGTTTCATTGTTAACTTCATCAACTCCTGGTCAATTTACAAAACTCAGAAAAACACATTGGAAACATAAAGATAATATCAAGTATGCTAGAAAGGTTTTTTTTTTCTTCCATTTTTATCTTCAAAATTTTCTTTTTCACTTCGTTTAAAATTTTACAATCATCAAAATATCCCATTGAAAGTTTACACTCTTATTATTATTATTTTTTGACAATTAGATATCTAATTCTTCGAACTTACTAATCCTATATGAGACATTCTTAAAAATGATAAATTATTTTACATAAAGTGATTGTATTTTTTCTAGAATAATAATGCACAAAGTTGAGGAAAACAACTAACCGTTCTCAGTAATATATATCACTGGATTACTGTATTTGGTCTTCACATGGAGCAACAATTCTTTCAAACCTGGTGGATAAATGAACAGCCAATTTGAAGCAGCCTACAAATGAGGGGAAAAAACTTCAGTTTGATTCAAGAGGAAAAAGATCCTATTGACCCGGTCAAAAATTTAGTTCAACTTAGTGCTCTCCTCTAATAGAATCAGACCGGTTCAATAGGCTGGACCACCGGTCCAAGTCTACCAGCACTCCACAATGTTTAAAATAGATATGTAACTGTCTCACCTTAGGACCAATAAGAGCTCCATATCTCTCCCCTGTTTCAAAACATGGACAAGGTAAAAAGAACTCACTCACATTCTCAAAATAAATTAATATGAGGAAACTCAATTGTACCCTCCAAGTTACTTTTTAAAAATGTCATCAAGATATACTCCCTAGAGTTGAAAATTAAGCCACCAACAAGCAACAAGAAGATTAAGTTAATGGAATGATGATACAGCGCACTTATGATCTCATTTAAATTTGTCCTACCTGTTTGAATAACATGCAGGTCACTGTAGAAGGTAGGGTCTGCATCAGAGGATGGGTGATAGCTGTAGGTATACAGACTGGTGTAGTAATTGATTCCGATGAAATCAAATGATCCTTTTAGCATCTGGGACTGGCCTTCTGTGAACTTTGGCAATCTGTCTTTCACATCGGTCCTCATGCTTGTAGGGTAATCCCCTTGAGTTAAGGGGTCCATTAGCCTGTGTATGTAGAGACAGGTGAACCACAGACAGTTTTGGCTAATAAATAATGGTTTTTATTAGACTGTTCTTTTGTTTGATAATTATTAGCAATATATGTGATGATATCGTTGGTTTACTTACCATCCAAGCATGAAGTCAAGAGACCTGGAAGCAGCTTCATAGTCGGATTTTGTTCCATTGTAGGGTAGAAACCAATTGGAGCATAGGGCTATCCCTATTTTACCTTTTTGTGTAGCCTGAACTAACAATGTTCTATAAGTTAGATTAGTTACTAAACATGATTTCACGCAAAAGAAGATGCTACAAATTTATAGTCAGATGGTGATTGTTAGCTAGGTCGTGAAACTTCTATATCAGTTTTTGTTAGGCCACACAAGGATCGGGCACAGGTAGAGTGTTGACAAGGTTATTTGTACAAATCTTTACACATGATAAATGAAATATCAAGTGTCCACTCGAAGTGTCAAATGTTACCGAAAGCGTAAATGAAGAATTATCAAAGTTAGGACACTTGTTGAACTAGACTTATCCATGCTAGCATCTTTGCCTCTAAGTTCAGAGCTTTAGATTCACATGAAATCTTAATCTGATCGGAAGCTTGAAAAGCCATAGAATTGGGTACAATGAGAGCAGTACCTGGAATTTTTCTCTGAATAGAGTCACAGCAGTGGCATGAGCCAGAAGCTGATGATGAGTAATTGTATAGGGATCCCTACCCAAATTTGCAGCATGACACCTGACTGATGCCCAAGGAAAACACTGGCCTGTTTTATCACCATCAGGATACGCCATCAAAGCAAAAGTCCATGGCTCATTGAAGGTCATCCAGTGCTTCACCCTGTCCCCAAATTCCCTAAAGCAAACCTCAGCAAAATCCCTGAAGTCCTGTCTGAACCATAAAATAAAAAAGAAAAGGAGATGTTAATTTTCATGCTCAGATTTATCTAAAACTTAGGTGCAGGAATATATATACTCACACGATTAGTTGGCTTAAGAAACCTCCATATTTGTCTTCCAATCCTTGAGGAGTGTCCCAATGGAAGAGTGTCACAAATGGCTGCAAACCTGCAAATGATAAGAATTTCTTTTTCTATGAGAAAACAAAATGAAACTAATTAGATCAGTGTCAATGAAATCTTATCTGAGACCATTTGCTATGAGCTCGTTGATGAGGTTATTGTAATAATCAACTCCTTCCCTGTTTACTCCTCCTCTCATGCTTCCATCTGATATCAAATCACAAAGCATTTATATTTAGAGAGGAGAAATTTAAAAAAAAAATTTAAACTAGCTCAAAAATTACTTGGTAAAATCCTGGACCAAGAGATGGAAAACCTGTAAGCATCCATGCCCATTCCTTTCATGATGCTCACATCTTCCTGTGATTTGAACTAATTATTAACAGAAAGTTTAAATAAAGAGATTCATTGGAGCAAATCCTTTTTAGATGAAAAGGGGAAAAAAAACTACCTTGTATTGATGATATGAGTCAACTGCTATATCCCCATTGCTTCCATCAGCTATCAACTCTACTCAAGAACAAAGTCCTTTAAATGCAAATTGAATTAATGTGAGGAGCAAAAAGGGGAAAACAAAACCTGGATGCCTGTGAGTGAGAGTATCCCAAATGCTTGCTCCTCTGCCTCCTTCATTTGCAGCACCTTCATACTATCACCATTGAATTAACCAAAACAAAAAACCCCAAATAAATAAGAATTTTACAAATGCGTTTCTGTTTTTTACTTCTTCGAAAGCTTATTTGAGCAGAAGATCGAGCTATCCAAAAAAGGGATACCTGATATGCGGAGCTCGCGGTCCCAAAGATGAAACCTTTAGGGAAGGAGTGCCGATCGATCTGCAAAGCACTTGGTTTCTCATCGCTTTTAGCAGGCGTCGGCGATGTCATCGAACCCTTGATGATGAGATGAGGGAGAAGAAAGCAGCCGACGGAGAAGAGGAGGAGAAGAGGAAGACGAAGCCTTGTTGCAATCCGATTTCCATAAGCCATTATGGTTGCAGAAGTGGTTTGTTCTTGCATCTTCAATGGGTATTTTTGACTGAGTAGGAATTAGTAGGATAGGGAGTCTGGCGTCCGCATAGTTTGGTTTATTTGAATTTACATAAAAAAATAATTTTATTGCATGTAAAAATATTTAATTTGAATCTCATTCGGCATCCGTATCGGGGCCCACATGTCTGAGCACCTATAGACCAAGTTCGAGTTTTTCTTTTTTTTTTTTTTGTATTTTGTCAATTTTTGATATTTTAAAAATAATTTATTAAGAATCAGTATTCTAAAAAAAAAAAAATTGGGCCTGCTATGATTTATTGATATCAATAACACCTTTTCATTCAAAACATTTTTAAAAAGTAAAAAAAAAACTTCATTTGGAGAACAAAATAAACCTTAATGCAACTAAGAGATGCTTTGGTTGTTTAGAACGTAGAAATTACAAGCCAAAGAATTGCGATGATAACAACCACAACAACAGCAGAAAGAAACCAATGGCATGAACTCAAACTCCTGCCAAATTAAACAAAATTTGGGGCAGAGAAGGATATATATTGCATGGTGATCTTTCATCTTACATTTTGTCGATACAACTTGAAATGAATAAAGAGATGAAATCAGAATGAATAAACCTAATCTGGCATATAAACATCAGAGATGTTTATCCCCACCCCCTTCTTTATCCAAGCCAAGTTTTACGACTATCGGATACTAATGACAAAGTGTATTGATTACTTATTTCCAAGATAGAGCTGGGACATTTAGTGAATTGATGTTGCTGCATGTGGCTGTGCTCTGAATAGGAGGAGGGTTCCTAGGTCGCCTGACGGTACACTAACGGACGAGTTGCCGGTGTTGGTTGTCCCACCGGAGACGAGATTTGGGGCTGGAACAACCTCTGTAGCATTAGTATCTTTGAACTCCATCATGCCGTCTACAAAGCTCGCAACAACTACCTGCATAGAAGAGTTGGAGCAAGGAATGATCATAATTTTCATTGTAAATGACGACTCTTGCCCTCATATCATCCATAGTACTCGACAGATTTTGTAAAAGATGAAAACACTGGAAGCATCCTATGATGAACTGTGTTCGTTTTTTATACTAGCCATTGGTGGAATATGGTGCTGAAAGTTTAAAGAGCTAAGAAATTGATAGGATCAATTGGTTTATGATGCTTTAACATACCTGAACCCGTGATGCTGCTAGCAAAGACCCTGCTATTTGACCGCCTAAGACATTCCCCTTTGCATCAGCTAGTGAGACGCTCAATCTGCCCGTTAGGCTCTGCTGATCACCAGGATTTTCGAATGAACCCGTCAATGACAAGATCTCAAGCCAACCCTGAACACAAGCACACAGAATATGTATTATAACTGATTGGCAGGGCAAGCCCAAAATGAAAGAAAATCTAAGCTTCTTTTAAGTTTAACAATCAGGTCTAGGTTTCTGAATGTAAGCAACAAAGTGGACATCTTTCTTGCTATGCATCAGTTACTGACAGAAGACTGGCAATCGATAACTACGAATGTCATAATCAAGCATCTTCTTGCCAATACAAGTTGGATGTGTATCTTTGCAAACTATATCACCCAATACAGAAAATGATGAGACCACTAAAAGCAACAGTTGCTCAACAAACCTCGTAAGTTATCAGTCTACCACCAGATACGGTAGGGTGGACAATAGTTACTTTAGACGCAACACCAGTTGCTGAAATAATGCTGATGGTTTGTGATCGTAGCTGAGTAAATGACAAAATTTTTGCAAATACATCCTGCAACCAGATATTTCTTATTAATAGCAGACAAAGTGAACAACATGTGCATTGTTAGTTAAATTTTAAAATCAAAAGATCAACTCGAGTACATAACACCCGTTTTCAAATCATCTATTCGAAAACAATTAAACAAAGCTAATGAAGCAAATCTTGATAATAACTGATCATCCTTGGTATAGAAAATGGCCTCAATATGAAAAGAAGAAAATGGGGTTACTTACCTCTCCTTCTTTTACACGGATTAAAAGAAACCTTTGCAACTCTGCTGATTCTGTAGATCCTAGTTCAAATTTTAGAGATAAGGAGATCAAATTACTGGAATATGCAGTGAACGATTTACAACAAATGCAATAAACCCAAATATGAAAAAAAAAACACTAAAAGTAAGAAAGTATGAATCACACAGAACAGGTCACAATCCTATATGTCATCATTAGTAAAACTACACAAAAGTGTATCACCCTTTGAAGTTAAGAATGTGTTTTAGACAGGAATACAATCTAAGTCAAAAACATAAGATTTACCATGCGTTTTCTTGTCATTGATAGAGTAAAATTCCCCTATAAAATAAACAACTTGGCTTCGAGCATCCTTGGGATGTTCAAGCAAGAATCGAGCATATGCAACTAACACAATTGTCACACAGAGTCTAACTCCACCAAAGCATATATATGGATTAACTGCTTCATGAAACTGCTAATGACTGAGGAAAATACAGAGATTTACCTCGAGCAACCATTTGCTGTTTCTTGCAAGAACCAAGTGGACGGCCCCGTCTCTTGGGAGCGTTCATCATTCCAGAAGTAGACAATAAAGCAGATGGTTGTGAAGGGGCCAAGACAGAGCCATCTGGTCCGTACTTCCTGGGCCGCCCTCGCTTCCGCTTAGCTTCTGGCTCTCCTGTGTTCGAGTTCGGACTATTGGCTGTTTGAGCTATGGAGCTACAACCAATGGCCTCGGGAATGCCTCCTCCACCACTGTTTCCTTGATAAGAAGGCGACGGCTGAGGATGAGCAGCGGATGAACTGCTTAGCAACCTCAAGAACGATGGGTCATCGGATAAGCAGGATAATGGCCCGCCGTGCATCGCCAACGACTGCTCCATCGTCGGATTACTCTGCAAATTGACTAAGGAGGATTCTGTAGTATTCGCAATGCTTTGTTCTGGACTCCCTTCCATGGCCTCTAAATGCAGTATCTAACAGAAAAATGAACTCTTCTGCAAGATTCACAAAATCCAAGAATTCCAGTAGGGTTCTACAGAGGAAGAAGATCGAACAGGAGAGCCTCTTCTCAACCAGAAATTTTAACCCTCCGAAAGGAAGCAACGCGAAGAGGCAGGAACTACTCCGAGCAATCAATATGTCTGCAATATTCCCAAAACCCTGAATCCCTTTATATTGCCCAGCGAATTCGGCAAAAAAACAAAAAAAACAAGAAAAAATCTACCAAATTGTAGAAATAAAAAAAAAAAAAAAATCTAAGACCAGGTAAACGAACCAATTGCCAGATCAGCCTGAAAATTTCTCTTTTCCATCACAAATATGGCTAAAAAAACATGATTTTAGCCGATAATTTAGGGGGGAAATAAAAGAAGTGATTTCAAAGGGAAAACATTAAAACATTATAAAACTCACAATAAAAACAGATTCAATAAATATTAGATACTAATTCTTAATTCTTTTAATTTTAAAATTTTTATACAATTAATTATGTTAAATCAAACCAATATTTTATATGTCAAATTAAATAAAAAAATAATTTATTTAGTAAATATGATAATTAAAATCAAATAAATTATTGTTTTAATCGATTTAAAATTAATTTAATGTATTATATTTAATAGATTATGATATTATTTAGAAAATTAGAAATAAATTTTAAGGAACAAAACTAATTATTTGTCTGTTCTCACTTTTCTTCTCGTCCTGATTCCATGCCACCTCTCCGCTCATGCCGCTCGCACCGCACCACCTACTCGCTGTTACCGCTTGCTGCCGTTGTCCTTCGCAACTCGTCTGTCTGCAACTCCTCTTCTCTCGTCTCTTCTCTCTCTCTCATTTCTTCTCGCTTTCGCTGCTCCCTCTCTGTTTTAGTGTCTGCCGCACGCCACTGAAGCCAAGATCATCTCACATGCCGCCCGGCAGGCAGAAGAGGCAGTGCCGATCACTTGATTTCGGAGCGCAAGACACCACGGCTTCGCCAACAGAGAGGACCATCTTGTCCTGGCCGATGAGCTCTGTGAAGTTTGCTAGTTGGAGATTCTGAATCACCACTAGGCCAGGGTTCGCAAAACAAGCTGGAGATCAGATATGAACACCACATGGATCAATTTATGAAGGAATTTGGTTTGTTGCACTAATTATTATGTGTTCTTAGATTGCAATTCTACTACTAACACGTATAGATTCTGGGAACATGCTTCAATATTCGATGTGTGCAGCGAGAAAACAGGACATAAGTCAACTGGGATAAGTACACTGCATGAGATCAAAATGTGGGGAGGAAACGTAACTTTTAATCCATCCACTATAAAAGGAAGGCATATTTACAAAGCAAAGCATCGAGTGTACAACCTGTAGATCCTCCATTTGAAATGTTGTGGCCAAATTGGACACTTTTTTTTTAAATACATGCCTATATGATCCGCCTCTAAGGGGCAATGCTAACTTAAAATGTCTTCAAATGTTGAACTACAGGAGTCTAAGCGACTTTAGCTGCTGAATATGCTCTTGTGGTAGCTGTGGCGGGCACCAATCTGTGCCCTCGTTATCGACATCTTCAACGACGTACTCCTGATGTAGATGATTATAGTCTCACATTACTTTCCAAGGCCATTCAAAAGTGAACATGGAGATTATTATTTAACACTGAGGGAAATCTAACTCACTTTTGTTAGCATTCGTTTAGCGAGTATATGGTAGTGGCGCTGCCAGATTCGTTGGCCGACCATCGTTGCAACAAGAACACTGTAGAATATGCCAATGACAGTGAAGAGCCCAAGAACAACAAGTGCTACGATAAAAAGTAATGGTAGTCCAGCTTCGCCAGCCCCTCCCAAGCATCCACATTCTCCAGCTGTACTCGCACAACTCTCGAAGCATGTAGTGCAGTCAGTCCACATACAAAGAGTTCCAGGGAGATGACAGTCGGCATACATTCTGAAACAACAAAAATGAAACAATATTACGGAGAAAGTACATGGGCATGCATGATGAAGAAATTGGGGAGAAAGAAAGGCATTTTTTTTTTGTTTAACGGTTGTTGTACGTATAAACAGAAATGACTGTGTATGACAAATTGCAGTGACTTCATAAATCTCAAAAGTTATAGGACTAAAGAAAAATAGTTGCAAACCCAGGTTGACAGCAACAAAGGCACAACTCTCTACATGGCTGAGCCAGATCATTACGCACTCTTCGATCATAGCAGGTAATAAAGCATCCAGATAACCCAAGCAGAGCAAAAAATAATAGCGCCCCTGCATTTATGGACAAGATTCATTAGGAAAATAAGCATAAATGAGATGCAATGATGTTTCTAAAAACCAAGTATGAATAGATAGATAAGTATAATATATTGGTTTATAGTGGAAATGAGTTGTCACAAACAATTTGATAATGGGAATATAGTTCTGACTATAGTTGGAGATACCATAGTTTGAGTTACTAATGGGAATATCCTAGTGCTTATTGAGTTACATAGTTGGATATAACCGATGAGTTGCATGAGAAACCCTACGAGTAAATTACTGATCCAATTTAAATTCTAAGAAGATAGGCCTGATTCAAAAAATTGTTGAGTAAAAGCATGGTTTTAACTATGATGGTTTTAACTAGGATGGCTTCAAAAACACATGTATGTATCATGCATAAAATTGAAATGACTTGCTTTGTCCTATTTGATATTAGATCCAAATAACATTCAAACAAACCGCATATATAGTATAAACTAATTTCACTGTCAAATCCCCAAGCCAACCGCAACCAATTGTCTTGAGAATGATCAATCAAGTAGACCACATATGCCAATAGAGAGACTATCTGTCCAAAGTTCACACAATAATGATCAGCAACAAACAAATTTGTTAAAAATTTAAAAGTACATCATAAATGGGATGAAGTTCATGCTTACAAGTTGAACGGCTGCAAATACAACTAGTATATCTCTAGTGACGAAGAACCGAAATTTCAAAACTCTCCATTTCCTATCTACATGAACATGAACCCTCAAATAATAAGGAGCCTTGCAGGTCGTGCAATGCGCAAATGCAAAACCTTCCTGAGAAACAAAGCATGATAGTCATTAGCTACACTGTAGCATGCTTCATTGTAAAATTATTGACTGAAACAAAAACACAGCATTCACTAAAATATATGACTCAGTGTGGAGCACCAAAACACATGTTTGACAGAGGAAGTGTGATTCTGATCTTGTCCACATGTTTGACTCAGTGTGGAGCACCAAAACACATCTTACTTGATGACAAACTGATGGTGTGGACATGCCTCTTCTAGCTGCAACTTGATCCTTCCACTGTGTCTGTCTTCCTAATGGCTACAATGCACCATAATACTCACAAATCCATGAAAGCTTGTCCACCCTCATTCAAACCCTACCTGCAATGACCCATTTGCAAAGCAAGAAATCCAAACTTCCAATTACAGATTCTGATCATTGCTCTAAGCAAGATTCGTCCATTAATGTCAACCGCAACTAGATACCCTGCTGATCATGTGCATTGCCTAAGAGGTCTATCAACCATCAATAATTCAAGGAGCTTCAGGCTCCTATCTTCACTAGGTTCCACTCCGTTAAGACTGCCATCGGCACTTGTGTGAGCTACTGCAAGTTGTCTTTGTGCCTCCATCTCATGATGGACGAGAGAGCAGCCGGGCATGTTCGTGATGGACGAGAGAGGAGCGAGTTAGAATCACACGCCGTCACCTAAAAAGATGATTAAAAAGCTGATCGCAAAATGAGATTATTATACAATGGCAAAAAGCACTGTTTTAACTCATTCAATCAAGTATCAGATATCTGAATTCTTTTCTAGAAGATAGAAAAAGTTCTGTTTAGGTTAGGTTCTGGCTCTTGTCCAACTGTCGAGCTCGTTAGGCTGGCTACACGGTTATGATGAGAGGAGAGGCAACCCTGGCGAGATGAAACGAACATACAATTGCTCCAGTCTCTTTTAATAGAATCACATTTTTTGCATAAAATGGATGAAAATTAAAACTACAAAAAACTAAACATCTGGAAATTGAATCTACCAAAAACTCCCATCAAGGAAATTGAAACTCCCAGAAACTTCATATCAATAAATTGGAACCACCAGAAAATGACCTGAAAATTGACCATCAGGAAATTGAAAAAACTCCTGAAACTCCAAGAATCTCCCTTAAACTACCTATAAGGAAATGATTGTCAAATTGATGTTAAATCATGAAAATAACGACCCAAAACCAACTGAATGAGCTTAAAAATCAAATGAAGCAAAAGAGAACGGAAATGGAAAAGAGGACATTTGAACCACTAGAATCAGGATTTGGCAATCATGAAATTGAAGAATTGATTTGCTTAACAATTTCTAGTACTATTCATCCGCACTTAAAAGGGAGACATGAAAGTACGGTACGAAACCCGTGTTTTTAGCCTCGACTCACTTTTCCCTAGGCAAAGAGTCCAAAAGTGGGATAGAAAGTGAGAAACCCGTGTTTTTAGCCTCGACTCCTTTTCCCTAGGCAAAAGGAGTCCCGCTTGGATTGAAAGTATGAAACCCCGTATTTTGGGCCTCGACTCACTTTCCCTTCAGTAAATTAATCGAGGTCTTGTCGAAAGTAAGAAACCCCGTCTTTTTTTGCCTCGACTCACTTTGCCTTCAATGATTCATTGTCAAGTTGGAAAGAAAGTAAGAAACCCCGTGTTTTAGGTATAAAACCCATTTCCCTTCAGTAAATGGACAACTGAATTTAAAGAAAGTAAGAAACCCCATGTTTTGGGCATAAAACCACTGAAATCTGAGACTTTAATCTGAATCAGACGCCATAAGTATGAACTCCGAGGGTTTACCTCCGTCCTGAATCAGACTGGTATACTGGCTTCCTCTTTTCGACTGGTTAATACGAATAGAATAAGATTCATCTGACTGTCTTCCTCTTTTCGACTGGTTAATACGAATAAATGAATCAGAATCAGACTGGTTTCCTCTTTTGTTTGCAACAGGTATATAATGAGTAGATCAATCCTCTATATGAGAACACGAGGTTCTTGAATTAAACTTTATCGAGGAAGCTCCGCCCAAAGAAGCTTAGCCAAGAGTTGTCTGGAATGGGCACGCGAAGCAGGTAAACGGCAGCCTAAGATAGGAATGAAAGCTCAAAAGTTAACTCAAGTACGGGATCTGTAGATGCAATATGCTTAACACATGCTCCTCTCCTCCTTTTTACTCGGATATTGAATTCCAGTTTTGATCTAGTAGCTGCCGGACCCAATGAGCTGGGCAATATAGGGACGTAGCATTGTGCGGGACCTGCCCGAGCCAGTAATCTGCAGCAGTGAAAGATCCTTAATTAATGCTCCAAAACGAAGGAGTTCAATTGAAGAGAAGAATAGAATCATGCATCAGCGAACGAGAGAATCCAAATTGCGGGGTTCCAGCTTTCCAATGTTATTAGTTTAGTTCGCTTCAGATATAAGTGTCTATTTCTATAATTCTATAATATGCACATGCCTCATAAACAATAAACATGACTTTAAAAGACCCTATCCTATGAAAACAAACAGAGCTTCAAAAGAGCAAACCCATCTTATGATGCAACACTTAAAAAGACCCTATCCTATGAAAACAAAGAGAGCATTTCGAGATCTTGAAAAGAGAGCTTCAAAATAACATTTTGATACTGAACACCTCTTGTTAAGCAACATGTTTCAAAATGGCATTTCGATACGAGCCACTTTTCCTAGGTAAAAAAGTTCAAAACAGCATTTCGAGATCTTGAAAAGAGCTTAAACAGAGCCTTTCGAGCTTCAAAAGAGCATTTAAGAGCCTTTCGAGACAGTTTACTCTTCCATGTCAGCCCCCACCTCCTCCCGGTTCATCACTCTGTAAACCAATTCTTTTTTCTCTCGGCATCAATGTAGACAGTTGTGTGTTCATCAATCTCTCCCTTTATCAGCATTCTGGATAGATGAGTCACGACTTTCTTCTCTAGCCATCTTCTAATCAGTCTTGCACCATATACCTGGAGTAAGACAGACAAAGAGATTCTATTAGCTCTCAGTTTTCTTGGTTGATCATTGAAATAGATACAATCGGGTAATATGTGCTTACTAGATCATAATCCGACAACACTATATCCAAAGCAGCATCTGTCACTTCCAATGTAACGCCCCCCGCTAGCCGAACAGCAACATCTTTCATTTGGAGTCTAGCCACCTTCCTCAATTGCTCGGGCGATAGCGGGTCAAAGATAATTATTTCATCTAGACTACTCAGCAGCTCAGGCCTAAAATGTCTCCTCACCTGCACGATCAAGATTACAAAATGATAGTTAGATTCATGGAATTGTTTAACAATGCGATGAAGACTGAAAATGAAAATATATTTTTTTAAGGTACCGCTAGCAGAACTAGCTCACGAGCCTTCTGCATTGAAATTTCACCGACTAGTCCAGCAATAAGATGCTCGCCGCCGAGGTTAGAAGTCACGATAATAACAGTGTTTGTAAAGTCCACGGTCCCTTGTCCATCGGTTAATCTACCAATATCGAGAACTTTGAGAAGCGTATTGAAGACGGCAATGTGAGCCTTCTCCACTTCGTCAAAGAGGATAACACTATATGGTCTGCGTCTCACCGCTTCAGTCAGTTGCCCACCTTCCACATGGCCAACATACCTAAAATCAAATTAATAAGAAACCAATTTAGCATCATCAAGATACTAACGAAGCAAATATACGAGGATACCAATTTCGAAGCTAAAATCAAACTAATGAGAAACTAATTAACATCATCGAGATGCTAAAATGATATGAAGAAACAAATAAGAGCAACCAACAATTATGAGACCACTACACGTACCCTGTTGGAGCACCAATCAAGCGTGACACAGAGTGTTGCTCCATGTATTCCGACATATCGATGCGAATAAGAAGGTTCTCATCATCGAATAGTTGCTCTGCTAGAGCCTTAGCTAGTTCTGTCTTACCCACGCCAGTTGGACCAAGGAAGAGGAATGAACCAGTTGGTTGTTGCGGGCGACCTAGACCAGCTCCAGATCGAAGCACTGCCTCTGCGACTGCATCAACCGCCTGATTTTGGCCAACCACTCTCTTGTGTAATCTCTCAGCAAGGCCAATTAGCCATTCCTTCTCATTTTGCCCAAGCCTAGTCACTGGTATTCCTATCCATCGACTGACCACCTATCCAAGGCATCAAAAACTCTCAGTAACAGGATTCATGGATAACCACAATGTTAAGCAATTGAACTTTGAAGTCATACCTCTGCAATATACTCAGGCCCAACAGTCTCGGTCAGCATCAAATTCTCAGTGGCGTCTCCCTCACCCTCAAGCCTTGCAATAGCATTGTCAACGGTTTGCAGTTCATAATAATTATCTGCAGCACATGCCAATTCCATACTGCGTTCAGCTTCCTGCATAGTGTACAGAAATTCTTCCCGACGTTGCTTCAACCTTCGAAGCTCATCAATTCTATCTTTCTCTTTCTTGTACTTCATAATTAATGGTTGCAATTTATTCATCAAATCATCCAACTCTTTCTTCACCTGTATTGCGTTGAAGAACACATGTAAGGTGACATGCCGCATAGTGAAAAAAAGAGTAAATCTTAAGGTCTATGGTGCAATAGATATTCACCTTTACTAGCCTTGCTTTGCTAGCTTTGCCCTTCTCTTTCTCAAGAGCAAGCAATTCAACTTTCAACTGAATCCTTTTCCTCTTCAAACTATCAATCTCCTCTGGCTGACTATCAAGTTGTACCCTCACATTTGCACAAGCTTCGTCAACTAAGTCGATTGCCTTACCAGGAAGGCGTCGGCCTGTCAAAAGCGTTAAGACAACACTCAGATGGCTACAACTGCAAGATGTTAATTTCTTTAAACCAAAAACATTTCACAATGTGGTATATACATTGAACACAAAAGAGTCGAACGAAGATCATAATCAAGTTAGATGCTCCAGGTGTAGAAGCTTTAAAAATATTAGCAATTAGGTTCTCTACTGCCTAAGACAATTCAAATTTGCCCAAGCTGCTATTTTGTTGATTCAAGTAGTTCTCATAAGCTTAACACTAGTACCAGTTAATTTGTCGAAGTTCATCTATCGGTTTGAAACATTAGAAGCCCATATAGAAAACAAGATTTTCATTGACTGCAATAGAACAATTCATAACCCTAAACTATGGTATTCCTACTAACCCAAACGCACAATCAGGAAAAAAATTAGCTAAATTGTTCATTGTTTTAATCAAGAAAAAGGTGTTCGATGAACATTTCTATAGCTTAGAGAAAAAGTTTAGAAACATACCAGTTGTGTATCGGCTGGAGAGCTGAGCTGCAATCACAAGAGCCCTGTCCTGGATTCGAACACCATGATGTCCTTCGTACCTCTCTTTAAGACCACGCAGAATGCTAATGGTGTCGGCAACGCCAAGCTCAGCAACATACACTTGCTGGAATCGACGCTCGAAGGCGGCATCTTTCTCGACATATTTCCTGTACTCCGCTAACGTGGTTGCTCCGATACAACGCGATTGGCCGCTAGCGAGCATTGGTTTCAAGAGATTCGCAGAGTCCATGGAACCCTCAATGCACCCGGTGCCGAACACAAGGTGGATTTCATCGATGAACAGAATTACTTTTCCATCGGCCTCTTCCACTTCGTTGAGAACTGCCTTCAGGCGCTCCTCGAACTCCCCACGGTACTTGGCACCCGCAACAAGTGCGCCCATGTCGAGCGCCACTAGGTGAACTTCAAGAAGATTGCTCGGTACATTGCCCCTCAAGATTCGCTGCGCAAGGCCTTCAACGACGGCCGTCTTACCGACACCAGGCTCGCCAATAAGGACGGGATTGTTCTTTGTCCTCCACGAAAGAATTCGGATGACACGATGAATCTCCTCGTTGCGTCCGATCACAGGATCGAGCTTCCGTGCAAGATCTCGGCCATAGGTCTTGAGGGCCTGGAAATTGGAGTCCCCGGAAGCGCGCTCAACTTTTTTACCCTCGCGGAGCTTCCGACGAACCCTAGAAGGGCTTATTCCTGCTTTCCTGAGACAATCGGCTATCTCATTGTCCTCAAGAAGACCGAGAATGAGCTGTTCGGCAAGGAGAGAGTCCCGCTGGAGGACAGAGCACGCTTGAAGATCATCATGAGAGACGTCGAAGAGGAGATAAAGTCTGGCGGTGGGAATCAGAAAGTGATTTTCTTGAGAGCGGTCATAACAACACGCTCAAAGGACTTCGCAGCAAAGTCGTTGGCGCCTCCAGAAGCATTGGCAAGGGCTTGATTGAGCAATGGCCAACGTCGACAGCGAGAGTGGAGGCGACATGGAGAGGGGTGGCCTCGATGTGGCCCGATTCGCGGGCTAGAAAGAAGGCGGCAATCATTACCTCTTCACACTACAAAAATAATACCGATTAGCGACCGAAATTTCGGTCGCTAATCGATCGTTAATCGGATTTAGCGACCGATTAATGATCGACAAAATCATAAAAAATATCGTCATAATTCGATTTAGCGACCGAATTTCATTTCGGTCGCTAATTAGCGACCAAATTTCATTTCGGTCGCTAATTAAGCGATCGAATTTCATTTCGATCTCTAATTAGCGATCGAATTGGAATTGGATCTCTAAAATTAGCGATCGAATTCAAATTCGGTCGCTAATTTTAGCAACCAAAATGAAATTCGATCGCTAATTTTAGCGACCAAAATGAAATTCGGTCGCTAATTTTAGTGGCCGATTTCAAATTCGGTCACTAAATTTAGCGATCGAGAAGCGCTAATTCCTGCTTCATTGAGACAATCGGCTATCTGAGAGTCCTCAAGAAGGCCGAGAATGAGCTGGTCGACGGCAAGGAGAGAGTCCCCGCGGAACTTCATGGAGGACTGAGCACGGTGGAAGACCATCGTGAGAGACGTCGAAGAGGAGATAAAGTCTGGCGGTGGGGATCGGGAAGTGATTTTCTTGAGAACGGTCGTAACAACACGCTCAAAGGACTTCGTAGCAAAGTCGCTGGCGCCTCCAGAAGCATTGGCAAGGGCCTGATTGAGCAATCCACCAACGTCGATGGCGAGAGCGAAGGCGATGTGGAGAGGGGTGGCCTCGATGTGGCCCGATTCACGGGCTAGAAAGAAGGCGGCAGTCATTACCTCTTTACACTACAAAAATAATACCGATTAGTGATTGAAATTTCGGTCGCTAATCGGTCGTTAATCGGATTTAGCGACCGATTAATGACCGAAAAAAAATCATAAAAATACCGTCATAATTTGATTTATCGATCGAATTTGATTTCGGTCGCTAAAATTAGCGACCGAATTGGAATTCGATCGCTAAAATTAACGATCGAATTCAAATTCGATCGCTAATTTTAGCGACCAAAATGAAATTCGGTCGCTAATTTTACTGACCGAATTCAAATTCGGTCACTAAATTTAGCGATCGAGAAGCGCTGATTCCTGCTTCATTGAGACAATCGGCTATCTGAGAGTCCTCAAGAAGACCGAGAATGAGATGGTCGACGGCAAGGAGAGAGTCCCCGTGGAACTTCATGGAGGACTGAGAACGGTGGAAGACCATCGTGAGAGACGTTGAAGAGGAGATAAAGTCTGGCGATGGGGATCGGGAAGTGATTTTCTTGAGAGCGGTCGTAACAACACGCTCAAAGGACTTCGCAGCAGAGTCGCTGGCGCCTCCAGAACCATTGGCAAGGGCCTGATTGAGCAATCTGCCAACGTCGGCAGCGAGAGCGGAGGCGACGTGGAGAGGGGTGGCCTTGATGTGGCCTGATTCGCGGGCTAGAAAGAAGGCGACAGTCATTACCTCTTTACGCTACAAAAATAATACCGATTAGCGACTGAATTTCATTTCGGTCGCTAATTAGCGACCGAATTGGAATTCGGTCGCTAAAATTAGCGATCGAATTCAAATTCGGTCGCTAATTTTAGCGACCAAAATGAAATTCGATCGCTAATTTTACTGACCGAATTCAAATTCGGTCACTAAATTTAGCGATCGAGAAGCGTTGATTCCTGCTTCATTGAGACAATCGGCTATCTGAGAGTCCTCAAGAAGGCCGAGAATGAGCTGGTCGACGGCAAGGAGAGAGTCCACGGAACTTCATGGAGGACTGAGCACGGTGGAAGACCATCGTGAGAGATGTCGAAGAGGAGATAAAGTCTGGCGGTGGGGATTGGGAAGTGATTTTCTTGAGAGCGGTCGTAACAACACACTCAAAGGACTTCGCAGCAGTCATGGGCGGAGCTTACATGGGCCCAGTGTGGGCAGTTGCCCACACTGAGCCCTTTTGCCCTACTTTTCGCCTCTTCCTCTTCTCATCGAACGACAACCCACGCTCCTCTTCCTCTTCGCCGTCACCGTCGCCTACTCGCCTTCATCTCCGGCCAAGCTACTCCTTCGTCTTCGCCGTTGCCTACCTCGCCGTAGCAAAGTTCGTCTCCACTCTCCACGCTCCTCTTCGTCTTCGCCGGCGGTGGCGGTGGCCCACGCCCCACGGCCACGGGATCGCCTCGCCTTCATCTCCGGCCAAGCTAGATCGGTTCCCCAATCCTCCTCCACTTCTAGATCCACACACCTCTGGTTTGCTCCCTGCTTCTCCTGCCGTCCTCTTATTCCGGTCCTTATTTTGCTCTTTTAGGTTGATTTCTTGCTTGATCAATGTGGGAAATAATGTTTGTTTTTGAACTTTTTTTTTCATGAGATCCTGACTTGTTTCGTCATCGATTTGGCATATTTCATAGGTTTCATGTGGATCGTTCTTAGGGTCGATTAATAGGTTTCATGCGGATTACATTCTTGGCATCTGAATGAGGGCATTTGAATTCTCTAGTTCTGCATCTGTGTCTTATAGTTTCATTCGAGCCTCATTTATTGTTGTCTTACATTCTAAATCAAATCTTTAGCCGTAGACAGAATTAGGACCAACTAGAAGTCATATGCTCACATCTTTTAATCAGGACAAACTAGATGTATTGATTATTGAACAACATATTTGCTCAAAACTATCTGTCTCCTGTTTGTTTCTCTAAATCAACATGAAATAGCCCCTGCCCTTTCACACTGTTTTATCGAAATCCATTTTATATTCCTATAAGTCCACTTGTTTGTGTTGTTTACATGCTCACTTAAGGAATAAGCCTTTTTGAGAATGCAATACGAGGTCTACTATAGAGATCTTATTCCTATATTGCCACTTGTCTGTGTTGTTTACATGTTTACATTGAGATCTTATTCGGTTTAAGACAATAGTTGTTATAAAAAAAAAAAATTGATCTCTTAATTTTTGGGCAAAAGAAAAACTAGTTCTCATAACTTTTCTTCTATATCAGAAATGGTTTAGGCATGTAAACGAAAGGAAGCTATAAGGCAATGGTTTTTTGTTTTTTGTTTTTTCAGTATTCACTGGTCTAAAGTCTAAACTTATTATTTTCTAGGTTGACATTGCCTATGCTCAATATATATGTTATTTAGTTAATGTTGATGTTTAATTTTAGAACATGCATAATTTTATTATTATAAAATTTAAATTTTATTTGATTTTATTAAATATATTATATCGTTGCCCATACTCGATCAATATCCTAGCTCCGCCCTTGGCAGCAGAGTCGTTGACGCCTCCAGAAGCATTGGCAAGGGTCTGATTGAGCAATCCGCCAACGTCGATGGCGAGAGCGGAGGCGACGTGGAGAGGGGTGGCCTCGATGTGGCCCGATTCACGGGCTAAAAAGAAGGCGGCAGTCATTACCTCTTTACACTACAAAAATAATACCGATTAGCGACCGAAATTTCGGTCGCTAATCGGTCATTAATCGGATTTAACGACCGATTAACGATCGAAAAAAATCATAAAAAATACCGTCATAATTCAATTTAGCGACCGAATTTGATTTCGGTCGCTAATTAGCGATCGAATTGGAATTCAGTCACTAAAATTAACGATCAAATTCAAATTCGGTCGCTAATTTTAGCGACCAAAATGAAATTCGATCGCTAATTTTACTGACCGAATTCAAATTCGGTCACTAAATTTAGCGATCGAGAAGCGCTGATTCCTGCTTCATTGAGACAATCGGCTATTTGAGAGTCCTCAAGAAGGCCGAGAATGAGCTGGTCGACGGCAAGGAGAGAGTCCCTGCGTAACTTTACGGAGGACTGAGCACGGTGGAAGACCATCGTGAGAGACGTTGAAGAGGAGATAAAGTCTAGCGGTGGGGATCGGGAAGTGATTTTCTTGAGAGCGGTCTTACAACACGCTCAAAGGACTTCGCAGTAGAGTCGCTGGCGCCTCCAAAAGCATTGGCAAGGGCCTGATTGAGCAATCCGCCAACGTCGGCAGCGAGAGTGGAGGCGACGTGGAGAGGGGTGACCTCGATGTGGCCCGATTCGCGGGCTAGAAAGAAGGCGACAGTCATTACCTCTTTACACTACAAAAATAATACCGATTAGCGACCGAAATGAAATTTGATCGCTAATTAGCTAATCAGCGAATTTCAATTCGGTCGTTAAAATTAGCGATCGAATTCAAATTCGACTAATTTTAGCGACCAAAATGAAATTCGATCGCTAATTTTACTGATCGAATTCAAATTCGATCACTAAATTTAGCGATCGAGAAGCGTTGATTCCTGCTTCATTAAGACAATCGGCTATCTGAGAGTCCTCAAGAAGGCCGAGAATGAGCTGGTCGACGGCAAGGAGAGAGTCCCCGCAGAACTTCATGGAGGACTGAGCACGGTGGAAGACCATCGTGAGAGACGTCGAAGAGGAGATAAAGTCTGGCGGTGGGGATCGGGAAGTGATTTTCTTGAGAGCAGTCGTAACAACACACTCAAAGGACTTCGCAGCAGAGTCGCTGGCGCCTCCAGAAGCATTGGCAAGGGTCTGATTGAGCAATCCGCCAACGTCGACGGCGAGAGCTGAGGCGACGTGGAGAGCGGTGGTCTCGATGTGGCCCGGTTCACGGGCTAGAAAGAAGGCGACAGTCATTCCCTCTTTACACTACAAAAATAATACCGATTAGCGACCGAAATTTCGGTCGCTAATCGGTCGTTAATCGGATTTAGCGACCGATTAATGACCGAAAAAAAATCATAAAAAATACCATCATAATTCGATTTAGCGACCGAATTTGATTTTGGTCGCTAATTAGCGACCGAATTGGAATTCGGTCACTAATTAGCGACCGAATTGGAATTCGGTCGCTAAAATTAACGAATGAATTCAAATTCGGTCGCTAATTTTAGCGACCAAAATGAAATTCGGTCGCTAATTTTACTGACCGAATTTAAATTCGGTTACTAAATTTAGCGATCGAGAAGCGCTGATTCCTGTTTCATTGAGACAATCGGCTATCTGAGAGTCCTCAAGAAGGCCGAGAATGAGCTGGTCGACGGCAAGGAGAGAGTCCCCATTGCTTCCATCAGCTATCAACTCTACTCAAGAACAAAGTTCTTTAAATGCAAATTGAATTAATGTGAGGCGCAAAAAGGGGAAAACAAAACCTGGATGCCTGTGAGTGAGAATTTTAGTAAGAATTTTACAAATGTGTTTCTTTATTTAGGGAAGGAGCCGCATATCTGGTTTACAAATGTAAGAATTTTACAAAGAATTTTAGTTGAAATCAAATTCCGGTGGCACAGCACAAAGAATTTTACAAATGTAAAGAGATTCATTGGAGCAAATCCTTTTTAGATGAAAAGGAAAAAAAACTACCTTGTATTGATGATATGAGTCAACTGCTATATCCCCATTGCTTCCATCAGCTATCAACTCTACTCAAGAACAAAGTCCTTTAAATGCAAATTGAATTAATGTGAGGAGCAAAAAGGGGAAAACAAAACCTGGATGCCTGTGAGTGAGAGTATCCCAAATGCTTGCTCCTCTGCCTCCTTCATTTGCAGCACCTTCATACTATCACCATTGAATTAACCAAAACAAAAAACCCCAAATTAGTAAGAATTTTACAAATGTGTTTCTTTTTTTACTTCTTCGAAAGCTTATTTGAGAAGAAGATCGAGCTATCCAGAAAAAGGATACCTGATATGCGGAGCTCGCGGTCCCAAAGATGAAACCTTTAGGGAAGGAGTGCCGATCGATCTGCAAAGCACTTAGTTTCTCATCGCTTTTAGCAGGCGTCGGCGATGTCATCGAACCCTTGATGAGATGAGGGAGAAGAAAGCAGCCGACGGAGAAGAGGAGGAGAAGAGGAAGACGAAGCCTTGTTGCAATCCGATTTCCATAAGCCATTATGGTTGCAGAAGTGGTTTGTTCTTGCATCTTCAATGTACCGGGTTTTTTTGACTGAGTAGGAATTAGTAGGATAGGGAGTCTGTCCGCATAGTTTGGTTTATTTGAATTTATATAAACAAATAATTTTATTGCATGTAAAAATATTTAATTTGAATCTCATTCGGCATCCGTATCGGGGCCCACATGTCTGAGCACCTATAGACCAAGTTCGAGTTTTTCTTTTTTTGTATTTTGTCCATTTTTGATATTTTAAAAATAATTTATTAAGAATCAGTATTCTAAAAGAAAAAAATTGGGCCTGCTATGATTTATTGATATCAATAACACCTTTTCATTCAAAACATTTTTAAAAAGTAAAAAAAAAACTTCATTTGGAGAACAAAATAAACCTTAATGCAACTAAGAGATGCTTTGGTTGTTTGGAACGTAGAAATTACAAGCCAAAGAATTGCGATGATAACAACAACAACAGCAGAAAGAAACCAATGGCATGAACTCAAACTCCTGCCAAATTAAACAAAATTTGGGGCAGAGAAGGATATATATTGCATGGTGATCTTTCATCTTACATTTTGTCGATACAACTTGAAATGAATAAAGAGATGAAATCAGAATGAATAAACCTAATCTGGCATATAAACATCAGAGATGTTTATCCCCACCCCCTTCTTTATCGAAGCCAAGTTTTACGACTATCGGATACTAATGACAAAGTGTATTGATTACTTATTTCCAAGATAGAACTGGGACATTTAGTGAATTGATGTTGCTGCATGTGGCTGTGCTCTGAATAGGAGGAGGGTTCCTTGGGTCGCCTGACGGTACACTAATGGACGAGTTGCCGGTGTTGGTTGTCCCACCGGAGACGAGATTTGGGGCTGGAACAACCTCTGGAGCATTAGTATCTTTGAACTCCATCATGCCGTCTACAAATCTCGCAACAACTACCTGCATAGAAGAGTTGGAGCAAGGAATGATCATAATTTTCATTGTAAATGACGACTCTTGCCCTCATATCATCCATAGTACTCGACAGATTTTGTAAAAGATGAAAACACTGGAAGCATCCTATGATGAACTGTGTTTGTTTTTTATACTAGCCATTGGTGGAATACGGTGCTGAAAGTTTAAAGAGCTAAGAAATTGATAGGATCAATTGGTTTATGATGCTTTAACATACCTGAACCCGTGATGCTGCTAGCAAAGGCCCTGCTATTCGACCGCCTAAGACATTCCCCTTTGCATCAGCTAGTGAGACGCTCAATCTGCCCGTTAGGCTCTGCTGATCACCAGGATTTTCGAATGAACCCGTCAATGACAAGATCTCAAGCCAACCCTGAACACAAGCACACAGAATATGTATTATAACTGATTGGCAGGGCAAGCCCAAAATGAAAGAAAATCTAAGCTTCTTTTAAGTTTAACAATCAGGTCTAGGTTTCTGAATGTAAGCAACAAAGTGGACATCTTTCTTGCTATGCATCAGTTACTGACAGAAGACTGACAATCGATAACTACGAATGTCATAATCAAGCATCTTCTTGCCAATACAAGTCGGATGTGTATCTTTGCAAACTATATCACCCAATACAGAAAATGATGAGACCACTAAAAGCAACAGTTGCTCAACAAACCTCGTAAGTTATCAGTCTACCACCAGATACGGTAGGGTGGAAAATAGTTACTTTAGACGCAACACCAGTTGCTGAAATAATGCTGATGGTTTGTGATCGTAGCTGAGGAAATGACAAAATTTTTGCAAATACATCCTGCAACCAGATATTTCTTATTAATAGCAGACAAAGTGAACAACATGTGCATTGTTAGTTAAATTTTAAAAATCAAAAGATCAATTCAGGTACATAACACCCGTTTTCGAATCATCTATTCGAAAACATTTAAACAAAGCTAATGAAGCAAATGTTGATAATAACTGATCATCCTTGGTATAGAAAATGGCCTCAATATGAAAAGAAGAAAATGGGGTTACTTACCTCTCCTTCTTTTACACGGATTAAAAGAAACCTTTGCAACTCTGCTGATTCTGTAGATCCTAGTTCAAATTTTAGAGATAAGGAGATCAAATTACTGGAATCTGCAGTGAACGATTTACAATAAATGCAATAAACCCAAATATGAAAAAAAAACTAAAAGTAAGAAAGTATGAATCACACAGAACAGGTCAGAATACTAACTATATGTCATCATTAGTAAAACTACACAAAAGTGTATCACCCTTTGAAGTTAAGAATGTGTTTTAGACAGGAATACAATCTAAGTCAAAAACATAAGATTTACCATGCGTTTTTTTGTCATTGATAGAGTAAGATTCCTCTATAAAATAAACAACTTGGCTTCGAGCATCCTTGGGATGTTCGAGCAAGAATCGAGCAAATGCAAATAACACAATTGTCACACAGAGTCTAACTCCACCAAAGCATACATATGGATTAACTGCTTCATGAAAACTGCTAATGACTGAGGAAAATACAGAGATTTACCTCGAGCAACCATTTGCTGTTTCTTGCAAGAACCAAGTGGACGGCCCCGTCTCTTGGGAGCGTTCATCATTCCAGAAGTAGACAATAAAGCAGATGGTTGTGAAGGGGCCAAGACAGAGCCATCTGGTCCGTACTTCCTGGGCCGCCCTCGCTTCCGCTTAGCTTCTGGCTCTCCTGTGTTCGAGTTCGGACTATTGGCTGTTTGAGCTATGGAGCTACAACCAATGGCCTCGGGAATGCCTCCTCCACCACTGTTTCCTTGATAAGAAGGCGACGGCTGAGGATGAGCAGCGGATGAACTGCTTAGCAACCTCAAGAACGATGGGTCATCGGATAAGCAGGATAATGGCCCGCCGTGCATCGCCAACGACTGCTGCATCGTCGGATTACTCTGCAAATTGACCAAGGAGGATTCTGTAGTATTCGCAATGCTTTGTTCTGGACTCCCTTCCATGGCCTCTAAATGCACTATCTAACAGAAAAATGAACTCTTCTGCAAGATTCACAAAATCCAAGGATTCCAGTAGGGTTCTACAGAGGAAGAAGATCGAACAGGAGAGCCTCTTCTCAACCAGAAATTTTAACCCTCCGAAAGGAAGCAACGCGAAGAGGCAGGAACTACTCCGAGCAATCAATATGTCTGCAATATTCCCAAAACCCAGAATCCCTTTATATCGCCCAGCAAATTCGGCAAAAAAACAAAAACAAGAAAAAATCTACCAAATTGCAGTAAAAAAAAAAAATCTAAGACCTGGTAAACGAACCAATCGCCAGATCAGCCTGAAAATTTCTCTTTTCCATCGCAAATATGGCTAAAAAACATGATTTTAGCCTATAATTTAGGGGGGAAATAAAAGAAGTGATTTCAAAGGGAACAAACATTAAAACATTATAAAACTCACAATAAAAACAGATACTAATTCTTAATTCTTTTAATTTTAAAATTTTTACACAATTAATTATGTTAAATCAAACCAATATTTTATATGTCAAATTAAATAAAATAATTTATTTAGTAGATATAATAATTAAAATCAAATAAATTATTGTTTTAATCGATTTAAAATTAATTTAATGTGTTATATTTAATAGATTATGATATTATTTAGAAAATTAGAAATAAAATTTAAGAAACAAAACTAATTATTTGTCTGTTCTCACTTTTCTTCCCGTTCTCTCATCCTGATTCCATGCCACCTCTCCGCTCATGCCGCTGGCACCGCACCACCTACTCGCTGTTACCGCTTGCTGCCGTTGTCCTTCCGCCTTCGTCGTCTGTCTGCAACTCCTCTTCTCTCCCTCTCTCTCTCTCATTTCTTCTCGCTTTCGATGCTCCCTCTCTGTTTTAGTGTCTGCCGCACGCCACTGAAACCAAGATCATCTCACATGCCGCCCGGCAGGCAGAAGAGGCAGTGCCGATCACTTGATTTCGGAGCGCAAGACACCACGGCTTCGCCAACAGAGAGGACCATCTTGTCCTGGCCGATGGATCTCGGCGAGTTCAACAGCGCCATGGATCTCGGCGAGTTCAACTGCAAGATGAAAGAGGTATGCGATGCCACCTTCTCTCTAGCCCGCGAATCGAGCCACATCGAGGCGAGGTGGAGAGGGGTGGCCTCGATGTGGCTCGATTCGCAGGCTAGAGAGAAGGTGGCATCGCATACCTCTTTCATCTTGCAGTTGAACTCGCTGAGATCCATGGCGCTGTTGAACTCGCTGAGATCCATGGCGCTGTTGAACTCGCCGAGATCCATGGCGGAATTGGAATTCTCCGATCAATCGAGGTGTGGATCGCTGGCTGATTTCTGTGTGCGATGACGCTGGATTTTTGTTTTTGTTTTCGTTGGATGAGGGAGAAGTGAGGACGCCACTTTTATATGCGATTCTGGAAGGTTTTAGAAGGTACTGGAAGATTCGAGGACTCTTAATCCAGCGACTTCGGGTTCGACCCACTCCGCCTCGGAGAGGTTCCGGAGAACCTGGAGCGGTACAAGGAGTCCGAGCTCATCCACTGCCGGTGGGCGATGGCCGCCGTGGTGATTAACTCAATCCAACCATTCTAATTCAATCCTTTAAAAAAAAAAAAAAAAAAACTCAATTGGTTTTGATCTCTGAGTTATGGACCTTCATTAAGAGAAATGTTTGGCTGCATGAAACTGCACAGTTAGAGGAGTGGGACCCACCTGCAAAGGAAACTAGATCCATATCTCCAGATGGAGAAGCACAAACAATTATGCATTACAACATCCAAGTGATCAGATGCAAGTGTAACATGGTTGAAAAATTAATAGCATTCGAAGTAATAGTCCTACTTAGGAAAGATAGCAAACATGAATTACTAGCACCGTCCGATCGAGGAGCGCGGCAGACGAATGAACCCCTAAATCAAACAGCTGAGAAATTCCCATTGCGAGACTGTGATCAAACCGGGCTGAGGAGCTGATATATATGGGGTTTGGGCTCGGAGTTCATGCCGATGATGATTACGAGGGGGATGAAGCCGTAGTGGGCGATCACCTTCGCCTTCTTCATCGCCCAGTTGCTCCACTCCTTCACACACTTCTCGGCCGATCTCTCCTCCGTCCCCTTGACCGCCTTCCCCTTGGCCTTGAGAGAGATCTTAGATGCCATGGATGGCGTCTTCTCCTTTTCCTCTCGATTCCGATTAGCAACCCTAGATATTCTTAGGCAAAATCCCATCGAAATCTACACCTTTTATAGCGCATTCAATTGTCGCTATGCAGACTTGGGCCAATGGCCCATGTAGGCCTACTCATGCAACAATTGGAACCTAATTGTTCGCCGTTAACGGGTCGGATTCAAGTAATGGTGTTGGATTATATAACAATTGCTTCCCTCGCGTATCAGATAGACGCCGGTAGAAGCGAAAGAGGGGAGAGGAGATCAGAGACGAGTCGAAATGGGGGCGGCATGGAGGTGAACAAGAACAAGTTCATTGAAGACTGGAGAACGGCAAGGGAGAACCTCGAATACAGTTTTCGCTGGACGCGCCGCAACGTCGCCATCGTCGGCATCTTCGGCATCGCCGTTCCTATCCTCCTCTACAAGGGCATCGTCCGTGAATTTGTATGACCTAGATTTAGATCCCTCAATTCCCGTATATTTCTATTTTAGATATGACCTTGTTTAGCCTCGTTGATCTGCATCACTTGAAACCTCCGATTATCCACATCGTCCATAAATGTCTTCCTTGTTTTGGTTTTGATCGCAGCACATGCAAGACGAGGATTGGGGAAGACCCCCGAGGAAGTTCCTCTGACAAAGTTCTTAGCGGTTGTGCGTTTTCCCTTTTGGCAATCACAATAATGGCAATGTCGTGAAATTGGCTGCTAGGGTTTGATATGATTTACAAACACGATGGCTTGATTCTCCTAGACTTCAGGTTTATTTTTATTTGTCTGGATTTGGACTCTGGTGAAGTCATGCTTTGCTTGTCGTCATTAAACTAGTTGTATGATATGCATCGTTTGACGGTTGCTACTTACAATGAATAAGATCTGTTTGTGCGTAAATCTCTCGAAGTAAAGTTTCTCTCTTTTTTTTTTTCATGTTTATGGAATCCATCTATTTGGCCTGTTGGTAGATGATAAGCTGTAACCATGAAATACCTAATTAACTGTCGAACAATAATAGATAAATTGCTGTGTTTATTACGAGCCATTCTCGGATTTAGGTATTCACTGCAAAATAAATTGCTCGATAGTTCCCTATAGGTGGAAAGGGGCATATTATTGATGTGAGATGGAACCAGGAAACAGGGCGGATTGTAGTCTGTTCTTGTACTAGATGTACCTACCTTGTTTCACACAAAAATCTCCTTTTGTGGTTACACTTTTTCTTGTCATAGACCTTGCAAACCTACCTTCTGCTTGAGTGGATAACAAAATGACTAGTGAACCATATGCCATCATAGTAGTGAATTAATGATCATGAAGGTGTTCTCCGCAACCAGGGAACATCCATGATAAAGGTTACCATTGTCCCTTGGCAAATGGTCCCTCTCATAATTTAGGCATATGAACATGGTTATGATTATTTACTAATTAGTGTACATGTGAAAATATGAACTACACTGGAATCTAACCTTCTATAATATGGTACAGTGGTTGGTAATTTGAACATTTGGAGGAACCCATAGTTGTATTGAACTGATCTGTGATAGAAGTGGAATATTAGATACTGTATTTCCACAGAGTTCATATATGAAGTCATTTTTTGGGAGGATTCAAAATTTCAACAACATATAATTCTTAAGCTTGCAACTCTTTGTATAAATGTTTTCCTGCCAATATTTTGTTATTTCCATAAACACTTAGCCTTTCAAAAATAAAAAACATCCTCGTATACCTTAATGCCTTTTTGCATGCCATCCAAAATTTTCAGATCTATTAATGTTATACCATGCTTTGTTCTTTAGCTGGCCCATCAAGGTGAACAAAATCACCTACTTGTAGCAGTGATCTTGTTTTAACATGTTCATGGATATTTTAACACTTGAAATTCTGTGATGATAGCTCGATTCAAAAGGTCAGTTTGTTAATTCCGTAAAAAACCTTGTCATAATGTTATCTTTAGGCGATCCAGTACAGTTATGATCCCTAGCATTGAGCATAGGGTTTAAGTTTGTTTATCAACAAAACAGAATACTTAAGCACAATGACTGAGCTTTTGTTTTGAAAATAGAAGGTTAGTGATATGTTTACTTGTTGCAGCCAATGATTCTTTTGATCAGTATAAATGGTGAGAGATATGTTTATTTACTTGTGGTCTGAAAAGGTTTAGATTCTTCAGCATATTCACTCAGGTTTCTTACTTCAAGATCAATTTTCAGAATTGTTGGTCAAACTTTTGAGAAAAAAAAACATTTATCCTTGTTCTTTAAGATGAAAGCTAGCCGTGGTTGATTTGTTTGAACTTAGTTGTCGTTACTCAGCCAAATTTCTTCGTGTGATTGCCATGAGCTCATGAAGAGCCTGTGGAGTAGACATGAACATTGAACTGGAGATGCCATTGC
>NC_133861.1:19764309-19789752 GCF_044706935.1 Curcuma longa
TTCTCTGGCATTGAAACACACTGAACATATGGGTGCTTGATTGCTTAAGTACAATAGACAGACATATCTCTTATGAGTCACTTTTTTGTTCACTATAGTTATTCTATTATTTCAAGCTCAGTTCTAGAACATTAATTAACAGAGGTACTTTTGTATGTAAGAAACAGAATAAATGCTATGTTCTGACAATGAAAATATAATTAGGGACTCACCAGCATACCTGATGATCAGACAAGCAAGCACTGATAAGATTCTGCAACCCTGACAATTTTCCCTTCGAATTGCAAATTTCTTCTGAGATGGGCCTTTGAACACATTTTTTCAAATTTATCGAACCACTGCTTGATGGTATTCTATATTTTCCGTAAAAAATATGAAAACTTGTAGGAAGAACTTGCGACCTCAGCTCTACAGATGACCACACCATCCTTTCTGCAAAATAATTACTACAGAATTTGACACTAATAACCTGTGAAATAAACAGAGTAAACAACAAGGATGAGTGTTCTTATCCTCTATTTTTCTTACATTATCATGTCTTGCCTACTCTTCTTTGTGCGCACAAATTATAACTAGATTCCATTCTTATCTATGAAGGGGAGTTTGGTGCAAGTGCAACGGTAAAATTGTTGCCGTGTGACTAGGAGGTCACGGAGTCGAATCTCAAAAACAATCTCTTGCAAAGCAGGATAAAACTGCATACAATAGGCCCTTCCCTAGAATCCTGTATTGGCGGAAGTTTCGTGCATCGGCTGCCCTTATTCCATTCTTATCTGTGAACCGTTTGGGACTCTTCAAATTACCTCTTTTCCAATGAGGAACAATCCTAATCCCTGTCTTTTGATTTTTTTTTTTTTTTTTTTTTTGACAATATACGTACACAGAAGCAAGCCCCCATTACCGTGGTCGCTGGCAAGAACTTCCAGTATTTTCCCGAACTCGGCGACAAGCACCTTCAATATGTAAACTCTAGAACTAAACATGGATTAAGCCTGTATACGCTTAAAGTTTTCGTAAAAATGAATTTTTTGTCAAAAATTTAATTTTTTTTGCCGTGTAAGGCATACCGAGATGTTAACCCTCACAAGAAAAATTGATAGTTTCACAACCGAAGTACGGCGAAATTTTTTTTAATCTAATTTCGTCGCTTTATTGCATTCACTATAAGGCGCCAAATCTCCTAAAATATTCTCAAAAACATCTATTGTATGGGAGTAGCAACTGCATAGTTTGACCCAATTCAACTAACTTGCAATAGAGACGAGGATTGTTCAAGAAAGACAACGATATTGGAGCGGCATACCGGTATGTGTCCTTCCAGTAACGGACTGGAAACATTCTCCGGACTTCTTCGCCGTCGGCGGCGAGGAGAGGCAGTGGAGAAGCACCGGCATAGTGACCTCCGCGGATAGGGATTCGGACAGGTGGGGATCGGAGCAAGATAAGATAGCACTTTATCGGATTGTAAGTTCACTATGTGTTTAAAAATTCTGCATTTCCAACAAGCGACAGAAAGTATAAATAAAATAAAATGAAGAAATGTCGGGGAAACGAAGAAAATGGATTGAAATTTTTGTGAAAGAAGTGGACATTTTTGTTCGGGAAAATAATTTGAGGTATTGAAAATTTTATGATGTCATCTTAATAGTTCGTCCTCTAATAATATGGTCGTAATTATACGGTTGTGTATGATGCTACTATCTAAGATCAAATTTAGTATAATTATGATGCAAAATATTTTTAAATAAATTTTTATGGGAACAAAATAACTTAATGGTATAGACATTTTGTTACTATGGATATGAGAGTCTTTAGATAAGGATTTTAATTAAGAGCTACTAAAAAACATGGTCTTGAGTTAGCATCGAGAGATAATAACCCGTTAAAATGATCCAAATAGTAAAACCAACTTAATGATTATTAATTTTGTTTTTGAGTTATAGACTAGGTGTTGATTTCAATCTGAACTGAATCATTATTTTTTGTTTTATGTATATATAAACGATTATTCTTAAAGTTAAATCTTAATAAATCACCAATCCTTAATAAAAAAACGGCCTACATTTAACTACTTTACCTTAAATATAAAATTAATACTTTTCAATCTAAATCTTGTTATAAAATTATTGGTTATATATATATATATATATATATATATATATATATATATATATATATATATATATATATATTTCTCAGTTTACAATTTCAAATTAAAAATTAAATTAAATTAAACTTTTTAATTCATTATCAAATCAAACCTAAACAGTTTGGTTGAACTTTAGTTTACATTTTTCTTTATTTCTAAATTTTCTTTAAAAAATGAGGTAGAAAATCAAAAGGCCATTTTTAATTATCTATATCGTAAAAAAGAATATCTCTTTTTAAAAAATATTTTAAAAAAATATATTATCCAAAATACTCAAATCATTTTAAGGACACAAGTAACTTTGACCAAAATTATTAGTACAACTAAAATTGTACCACTTTGACCTTGAAACTATTTTAAACAAAATTATTTTCAAAGTGAAGGAAGGATATTTTAAATATTAAATTACAAATTAAATATTATTTTAAAAATAAATAATTAAGATTTTTTTTATTTAAAAAATATAAAAACAAACCTCCACGCTTCTACTTAGGGTCATTACTGTGCAAATAGAAAACATATCTGTCATGCCTAAAAAACAAATAAAAAGATGATAGACGCGTTCAACACATCTTGAAAAAGAGGCAGCATATAGAGGATTAGGCCAAAGCCCAAAGGGAGATCATCAAACGATGATAATTTTTCCTCGTGCGGCACAACTTGGTATGAACAGAGTATTTTTATGCTGTTTTAGTTGGCCAACACAAAAATGTTTTTTTAAAAAAGCGTTTCCCTTTTGTATTATCAAAGATATGCTAAGCTATTGACATCAACCATCTTATACACACAAGATGGACCTCAGACAAACCGGTCGTTCTTCAAGTGCTGTCCATGGGTGCTTCACTCCCAGTCTGTGGTAACACACCAAAAGCACTGCTTTCCATCATTCTTAGTTCCACTTTCGCTTCTGCTCCAAAAATGAAATCGCTACTGTTGGGGTTCAGGCTGGCTCGCTGGAAGATCGATGCGATCGGATGGTTGAATGTAGGGGCTGCGGGTGTATTGGATGATTGGGGGAATCCGAACCCAAAGGATGGAATTGATTCAGATGCAAGTACCGGTTGCACAGTTACAGCTTCACTGGATCCAAAGATTGTATGCTCATACTCCACCAACTGCTGATAGACAGCTGAAAGAAACCATCAAAGTGAAACACGCAAACATCCGAATCAAAATCCAATGGAAGTAATGTATTCCACAAAAAAAGCATAACATAAAACACTTCCTCAAGAGTAACACAATGAGTTCAAATCAATTTCAAGCTTCTGCAAGTTACATCCTTATATCTATGATGAACAAAGAGGAGAAGACAACCTGGGGACAATTCCACTACTGGTCGGCGTTCTTTAACCCACTGAGAACTTTGCACAAGTCTCCATCCATTGGATTTCATCAAATAGGCTATCACAATTGCCGGAGACCTACCGAAACAAATCAACCATCCAGTGAGTGCATCGAATTTTATTGTGAGTTCAATATGAAATTCAAAGTGATCTACCTATTTTTTCCCAACATACAGTGGACAAGTGCACGAGCTTTATCCTTCTCGCATTGCTCTAAAAAAGTGAATGTATTAACAAAATAAATGATTGAAGGAGAAAACAACAAAGGTCAAAATTAAATCTGGAATATAGAAAAAATGAAGTTATGAAATGAGGGTCCATCATGATCTATGCAACGGATGAAAAAGTACTTTAAACAGCTAGATGGAGATGAAAGATGATTTGCTCATGTAAACCACTCAGCTACAAAGGTTATGGTTTCAAGTTAAAAATACCTATAAAAACATATTTAAATATTTTTCTCCATATGTGCTTCAAAACAAAATTGCAAACAGCAATACAGCAAGGTGTATAAAAGGGCAGCCCGGTGCACGAAGTGTGCTTCAAAACAAAACCTTGCCTTTGGCAAGAGGCTGTTTCCAGGACAATACAGCAAGGTGTATCTGAGAGGAAAATTTCTGAGACTAATTTGAATCTTTTCTATGAATATATCCTGAGGCCTTGGTTGCTAACAAAACGTAACAGTATCCTAGATGCATATCTCTGTGAAAATGACATTGCTAAATCAAAACCTCTTATTTCCTTTACAGACATCAAAATGCATCAATTACAGTTGTATCCTGGAGGGAAGAAAGAACTATCTTGAATTGGCAAGTGAGCAATAAGACTTGCTTTCAAAGTTCTTTCAGAGGTTGCGAACCAACATATTCAAATCTAGCACGGTAAATCTTTGAACTTCTTGTGTTTGAATAAACAAGAAATTCCTATTCAAGAAGGAACTCAAGCAGGAATGACAATCACTTCACTTTCAGTATCAGAACCTTTTTTAAGTAAAAGAGTGAACTGTATTCTAAAACAGCACAGCCTCAATAATAAATATTCTTTAATAGTTTAAAGGGATGAATAGCACAAAAAGGTTAAATAGCACATTAATGACTATATCGTATATTACTCAAGAATACTAACCTATTAATGCATGCAGACCAGAAAAACAGAGAAGTTTATGCAATCGTACCTAAAAATTGAATTGCTTCATCGAATTGTAGGATTTTGTCATCTTTGAGGCAGTGATAAGTAAAGGAATTCTTATATAGATTCTGGCAGGCAGGTACAGTCTGCAAGGTCATGTCAAAAATTAACAACAGGTAATGGTCATATTCAAAAGAAAGATAGTTCACTTCATATAAAGCAAAAGAAAAAAAAAAAAAAAAAAAAAAAGAGTATAGCTGAGCTAGAAAGAAAATGATCCAAAATAATGAATATTAATCCAACTATAGGCCATGTTGATATATGATAAGGTTAAGGGGAACAAATAAACAACTGCCACCATGTTGCTCCCGCACGGAGACTGGCAGAAAAGATGCAATCCTCACAGATAAAAAAGAAGTTGACACACACAATTCCATCGTGGCCTCATACAAAAAGCAGATGATCATGAAGAATTCACTACTCTCTAAAGGTGCTACAATGCACAGATCAGACACAATGACAAATCAAATGGTCAGCTCCATATAGTAGAAAGAATATATAATGAATAGGCAACATGTTGCATTTTGATTGTTTTTTCCTTCACCTTTCCAAGGATGTAAAATGGACCACAAATATGAAGTATAAGGCATGAAATTTCACAAAAATATGTTGAGGTGTGAGATACCTATCTTTCTACTCTTCTTACCTTTGCAACATACAGAAGCCTAAGAACAACAACATTTGGGAAGACCAACCTTGTCAATTGTCAAAAGACACACAATTATCCTATAACATGACACCTTTGAACAAGATCCCAAAGACAAGCACCTAACATATATCTAGAAAATAGTGAGTAGTAATTGATTCAACTTATTGCTTGCAATGGATTTCCTCCAGTTATATGCCTATCACATGGAATATATACCACACTAACATAGTTTGTTGCAGATACAAATCCTTAATGTCATATCGGTACCAAAACATATCTTCACCACAGTTTTTATTTTGGTATCTCTATGCTCGCTAGAAACCAATAATTTCCCAAATCAAATACTCATCTAAAGGTTTATAAGGACTACGAGGAAAATGCAATTTGGATAAATGCTCACCAGAAGATAGAAATTTATGATGCGGCATTTACTCCATGTGCAAAAGTAATTTCTATTAGAACTCTTAAATTTGTGAGGGCAAATATTGATTGGAGATTGTATCATATACTCTTTAATAAAACAGACTCTTGCATCATGATGTACAGAGAAACATTACATGTAAATACTTCATAAACGTATTAGCATACATACAAGTGAGAAAAGTAACAACATGCATGATTTGATGAATTTCGCTTAATTTATCGTTACTATGGGAACAAGAAAAGGAATCCAAACATACTTAATATTTCCAGCATAATCAAAGAAAGATAACATGGATGGTATCGTTATTGGAAATGACAATAGGAGTATATCAATTGATTAGAGTCTCAACTCACACATATATTTCAAGTGAAATAACAGGGCAAGTAAATATACTTGGTACTGAGATGGCTAGATCATCACATTATGTTGCTATCCTAGAAAATCTGTCGTTCTAGTCAAAAAGTTAAGATGCAAATTTGCTGAAAACTCCTGCTGATTGAAACTGCCAGCCAGTTGCAGGAAAGTTCTTTTTTTTTCCGTAGTTGCCATGTTATTATGTTTAATATGAATATGGTAAGTAGGTATATGCATGTTCCTAATGTGGATAATAATATAATGCCTACAGGATTTTCTGAGATCTTAGGATTATCATGGACAAGTTTTTTGTTGTTTGACAAAATAGTATAAAGGTAGAATATTATTTGGATGATGATTGGATATGGTCTTTAGACATCATTCAAACAATGGGTAGAGCATAGCGGTGAACCGCTGTCATATAGTGTTACTTGTCAACATAGACGCAAGCAATGAATGTGCACGCCAGTGATGAAGCAAAATACAGAATTATAACCCAAGATGCTTATGATTTACTGTGATTAAAATGATTTGTTGCTGAGATACAATTGTTTTCATAAACACGCTTGCTATTTTATTGTGATGATAAGGTCTATAGAGATTGTTAAAATCTAGTTTTCCACGCCATAACTGATCATATTGAGCTTGATTACCACTTTAACAAAGGGAAACTATAAAGCTCATAGTTAATGTTCCAAAAGGACAAAGCAAACATTAAAAAAATAAGGGACGACAAGTAACTCTATTTTTCTTTTTTAACCAATTTGTTTTAATCATAAACTGGACAATATTTTGTACTTAATGCACAGTTCGTCATTCTTAGATCAAGTTCTGCAAATAACATCACAAGAGTATAGAAGTTAATGCTAAAGGTTTACTATATTTTTGTTCTTTCTTTCACAAGCATGTCCATGTACTTTCACCTTCATTTGTTAATTTTATTTGAAATTGCTTACACGATTCAATTTTGTTCTATTTCGCAATGATTTGTTTTGAATGAAATGGTAAGCTACAATTTGATTGTGATGGATGAAAGAAAAGTCAATATACTTCCATAAACATGGTCTCTTAAATTGATTGTTGCCCACTTCCATAAACATGTTCTTTGAGCTTGTTTAACTCCGAGGTTGTATGAGTTCTCTCTTAGAGGAACAAACTATCATTGTTAACTTGCTGGGTTTTCAATTTAGCTTCAGATGTCTACTTCCATTCTGCCACTTATCTTCTCGTGACTGTAACTGAAGCCTGTTGCAATTATCTATCGCTTTTTGTCATATCATTAGAATTACCCATGTGTTTACTATATTTATCATCTCGTAGAGCAATTTCCTCCCCTGCATATCAAATACTTTTATTTCATACTAGTATACTTTGCATAATTTCCTTGGAAAGCTTGCTAATTTGTATAAACTATTTATTGCAGTGTAAAAAGTGTAATTCATCATTTAGATGATTGCCGAGACTTCCCTCGACTATGCATCGGTTATGTCATGTCATCTCATTCTAATTTGGTAGTATAGTTGTTGATGATACTTACCTAGTAAAATAATTATACTCCAAAATTTAGGTATTGGCAATCCACCTGGAGCTATGGATATGAGAGCTTTTCTACTACAGAAATTCAGTAACGAGGAGCGCATACAGGTATTAAGTTACATGTCTTTGTCATCATCACTCTCCATGAAGGTTTTGCTTGCAATTTAAATTAGAGAATGTGAATTCAAAGGTTCCATTGTGTTTTCCTCATCGTACACTTCAAATACAGCCCATCTTTTGGGACGCTATACCATCAAATATTTGGCTTTGATATATTGTTTTTTGACTATCTTCCTTAAGTTTGAGTGACATAGATATGTCCTAAGCTGTTTTATAATAGAAATATTGTCATGATGGAACCTTCTTGGTGAAACTTCAAAAATCTTATGAAGAAAAATTATCAAATTTTCATTAAGGTAATAGTAGAAGGGTCAAAGATATGTTTTGCAGCTAATATTGGTTCCAAATGCAAGTAATCAATGCCTCAGTTTGATGATGCAACAAATAATTGGAGAATTAATAGAGTTAAAAAGCAATATGATTAAATGAAGTTGACAAAGTTGCACTTGTAAAGGATATAATAGATTTATGAGACACTTACACATGGGTTAAACTATTGTTCTCTGCGAACTGTTCTGCTGAAGAATCAAGATGTGAAACAACATTTGATACCCGTTCCCCTCGAGCCAATTCTTATACACCCTGTAATGTCGCTGCCACTTCTTTTCTATCTTGGAATGCCGCCACTGCTCCTCCATCTTGAGCTGCTTCGTCTTAATCTTAAGCTACTGTCCTATGCTCTTAAGCTTTCCTCCAGCTCCTCCAGGTAAGTAATTCCTCCTCTTCTACTTCTTGATTCCTTCCTCCTGCTTGAGATCTTCTTTATTAAATTCCTCCTACCTACTCAGGGATACTGACCCCTGCCTTGGCGTGTCTATGTTGTTTCAGTCGGCGACTGGTACCCAGCTTAGAAAGATATTTTAAACCTACGATATACCTCATGTTACTGGAAATATTTATGAGAAATGATTAACCGAAACTTTATATGGCCCATGAATTTGACATGAAATACTAAATGCTATATCTATATCTCTAATTGCAGAATTAGAATTTGACACCCTCAAATTGTGCAGACATCTCAGTTTCTAAATTACGAAATTTAACAAAATGTTGTATATCAAGGAATGACAAGGTTTCTGTCAGGAACCAAGAATAATTCTCAATATGCGAATTGAATTGTTGGGTTCTTTTTTGTCTTCAATAGATGGATTCTGCTCTGGAGCAAGGGGTGGATGCTGTAAGGACTCTTGTTTTCAGAGGTTTCAGTGAAAACCTCCATCGATTCAACTTGGTGCAGAAATACAAGTACCACAAAGTTTGAGAATATGCAAGTACAAATACAGAAATTGCAGAAAGAGTTGATGCGAAGCTGAGATGAATTTGGTTTCTGAGAACAGTTATTTTAACATCTTATTAATTTTTGCAAAATGAGCGTTATCCTATTATTCTGAGAACAATATTCCCCATGCCATTGATCAAATAATTATTTTTAAAATAAATATTTTATGCCTTTTGTAGTGCACCAAATGGGCACAGAACAGACAATAAAAAAAAAAAGCAGAAGAGTGTAGTACTTGTAGGTGATGGAGCACAACGCGTTGATCCAAATCAATACACCAAAACAAAGAATCCTACCAAACTTTGCTCCCGATTTCAAAAGCAAGCAAATGGTGGCATGAACACTAGAGTCAGAAGCATTTTTAAGGTCAGAGAGAAGTTTATCTGCCCTCCTGCTTGCCAATATGCAACGTGAGATTCTTCTGTTAGCAAACTTTCGTTTCAACTTTCAGCCACTTTATCATTGTGTGGGTGACTGTACAATTATTTTTCATAACATCATCTCTTTTTACTTTTATTGTAAATAGTTGACAGTATCAGCAATTACTCAATCAAATGATCCAACTCGAAACATGATTAATAAAAATAATTTATGAGATATTTATTCAACTTCATAATCAGCAAGTTATTTGATATTTGAGTCCTCCTCATATAATGTTCATCGTCATCATCTAGTATCTAATCACTCGTATTCTATGACATCGACATGATCCTCATCATTCTCTATTAGATCAAAATGTATAAATTTTATATTTCGCATCTGCTTACTGTTTCTTTGAATTTTCTTTATTTATTTAAGTTATAAATACTAATTAGTTAATCTCATAGGGGCATTTGATAAGAAAAATCTTACGTTTAATAAGTTACACATTTTTTTCACATGTAAATTATTTTAAAAAGTGAGATTATTTTTATAATTTTATATATTTAATTATTTATTTTTTTAAAATTAAATAATATATATTATATTAATAAACTTTTCTTCTCTACTTGTTTACAAAGAAGAACATAAATATTTTACTTCTTCTTTTATGATTGAGCTTCTCCCATTTCATTCAAACAGAACAGAGCGTAAGATGGGATTTCAAATTGCAACTGAATCTTTTGTTGGTGCATGCGCTACTCTTTCAATTTTGAATTTGATAAAAAAAAAACTCAAGTTGAACAATTATAATAGAAAAAGCCTACTAATTTATCTTCACAAGTAGGGATCTTATAGGAAAGACGAAGATTATGAAGGTTGGCTGCCAATGCCTTACTACATAGGTACTTTCAAAAATTTTCTTTGAAGACTGATAAATTTTTTTTTATAGGATCAAATCGGTACTTCTCAAATTAATCGGATTCAGGAAATTAAAAATTTGAGTTATCAAAAAAATTAAAAAGATTTTTTTAATAAAATGGTGAAACACATGCTACCTATATTTTTTGGATGACATGACAAGACAATGAAGCTGGACAGAGATGATACTTGAGACACCACATGCAAATCAAGCTTTTATTTGTACTATTATTACTTGTTATATGGACTCCAAATTAGGAGACAGGGATAAATCACATCACCATGATTGATCATCAGCTGGTTTCTTCCACACTGTTTTCAAAAAAAAAATTGAAAAGACCAATAATTTCTTCAAAAATTTGACTGTGTTTGATGTAGTTCTTCAAAATAATCTTGACTGTGTTTAGTTTTGTGATAAAATCAAAAGCAAAAAAAAAAAAGAGAGAGAGAGAGAATATTGGTTTTACTAATTTCAAAAATATAGCTTTGAGTGACCTTAAAACTTTAATATTATTAAAATGTTTTTAATTTGTAGTTGTTTTAGAAATTCATGTAGAGTTTCGTAAGGTAAAATAAAATTTCCTCAATGTTTTAATCCCATAAATTATATATATATATATATACACAAACACATGATGCAAAAACATGAACCCTACCTTTGTCTTTGTACTGCTTGAGCTTCCACTTAACTCTCTCTGGCTGCCTTCTTGATGCCTTCTCTCTACCTCAATCACCAGTTCACCACACACCACTCTTTCTTGTTTCATTGCAGAATTTTGAAATCAATATGTATATATAAATCCCTTGAAAGATGAGAAAAATGATGATGATGAGGCCCCCTTTCTCATTCTACTGCTTGGTGATCCTTTTTTACACCATTTTGCTTTGCTGCAGCTGTCGTCGGACGTCGCCACCGGCTGCAACTCCGACGAGCCCAGCTCCTCTTGAAGGGGGCAAAGCTACAGAGATGGCCGTCAAAAGAAGGCTGACAGTGGCGGTGGCGGTGGCAGTGCCAGATGGTATGGAGAGTAAGAGAGTCATTCCAAGTTCCCCGGATCCCCTTCACAACAAGTGATCATATTAATGTTTTCGCTCCAGAGATGTTTTGTTATTTCTTTTTCTTAACCATGTTTTTTTTTGGATCTTTAATTTCTTGAATATAAATCTTGATCGTATCAATCAGTGTATATTCAATTTATGCTATTTTATATTTTATCTTTATCATTGTGTTTTAAACTGAATTATACATCAAAGGCACTTATATATACTCTAACTTTTTCACATATAAAACCATCCAACTTAATTTATTAGATAAGATATTGGAATACGATTAATAATTAATTCCACCACAGATAATAGGAATTTCCCTCTAGTAAAAAATCAATAGAAACTTCTTCATTTTTATCTTATAGCTTCCAATCTCACTATCCTAAGTTTGATTTTCACCATGCATGTGAGTTCTTCCTTCCTCTTTTAATTTCATATAACTAAATTAAATAATCAGTCAATGTTCTTTGGGTAATGATTCTTTTATTTTTTAATAGCTATATAAATAAATATTATAATTACCTAGTTTGCTGAAGTTGAGATGTGATCATCAACCAACATAAGAGAGTTGTTGAGTTGGGGGATTCAGTCCTTTGGGTATGATTGAGTTAATTACTACAAGACATATTTATTACAATGAATAAGAATCAAATCTTGATGAAATCAAAATAATATCCTTCCGGTAATGATCAATTATAATTTCTTAATTTATCATTTCATATGCTGTAGCTTGCAGAGTTTGGTGATTCAGCACGTTTTTATTTAAATAATAATTAATGTTCCTGGCATATATCATGCTAATTAGATCACGGAATCATACCATTTTCTACAATAAATTAATATTGCGAGTTGTGTTGGCATTTCAAAGGAATAATCACTAATTAATTAATTGCAATTGTCGTGAAATTTCATACATCTTGCCGAAACTTAATTTGTTTTAGTATCCATTTATGTTATGCTTACGGAGAGAGCGAGATTGGGGGGAGTAAACTTGCCAAATTATATATCTTATTATTTTAGGTTTTATCTCTATCAACTATTTCAATAATTTTTTTTTTATGATGATTAATTTTATTTAAATTATTAATTTAAATTGTATCATTATATATATTTTTATTTAACAGTTGCATCACATATAATGTATGAGTGCTCTTTTATTTAACAGTTGCATATGTACGCACCCGTCCATCAACGGGCTGAGGCTGGAGGATCCTGCGGCAGAGACACCCAAAGGTGGGGACCACCGATCTGTGGCACGTCATCAACTTGACCGACAACAACCACCGGCTGCACGTCCAGCTTGGATGTTTCAGTCTTCAGGGGATCGCTGCGACGGAGCTGCTGGACCATGGCAGCGATCTAGAGCTGAATGACGGCGGCCAACGACGACGCCATAAAGTGCAATATGGCGGCGCACGCGCGGGGGAAGGTGGTAAGGCCGCCAGACGGCGCAAGCGCTGGGGAAGGTGGTCAGACTTTCTGAGAATAGTTGGATAATGAGTAATGATCCTTGTTGAAAATTAATCTCAGATACTCCTGTTTATACCGCCAAATGCCTTGCTACTAATGTTGTACTTGGGGCTTGGTTTATCTTATCATGCGTTTATTAAAAGATTATAAAATTCAAATTTTTACCTAACCTAACTATCATCGTATACTATTATCTTCTTTATAAGATTGAATTAAAAACTAAAGAAAAATGAAATCTTAATGATCCACTGATGATGATTGTTTAAGGAATCAAACTTCAAACCTATATATGGTTGTTACCAACAATTCAAATTAAAGATAAAATTATATACACCAACATAATGATATTATTTTTGGGTCAAATAGGAAGAGTAAGAGTACGTAAAATTTCTAAAGTTAAGATACATATGAATAAAAAACATTAAACTACATATAAAGTCATTAATGGATAAAAGTTATCTTTTTTTAAATTGGATATTCAATGCATGCTGAGACTGTGAGGTAATATGTTTTCACAAGAATTATGAAATCTTTTCTTCATTTTAATAGGCCAGTGCGCTTGTTACTTGCACATGTCCCAATGCACCAAGACATGGTCCTAAAATTCAAATTACACTGAGAATCACCTTTCCATGACCCACTAAACGTTCAATCATTCGTTTTGACCAAATTTCACAAGAGCACAAACACGGTAACCTAAATTCTCCACAGACCAGCCTTCACTGTAATGTACCATAATTGGAGCAAAAAAAACATGACCCATACAAGCAAGGAAGAAACCTGTACAGCCACTACATCATAACTACTGCTTTGTTTCAGAAGAAAACCGTGCATTTGTACTGTACAAAACTTGTGGCCGATTGAAAAGGTGATAGAATTTTCAGTCAAGCTTTAAGATGGAGCATTGTCTCAGAGGAAGCAAAACAAAGGGCAAGACAACTACCCACATCGACTTTTCATCAAGTTGAATGAAAGCCAAGATCAGAACTGTCATAAGTCGCAGCAGGATCAGTTGGATAGTCGAGTGCATCAACATCGCTCTGCAAATAACCATTCGATGAGTTGTTTGTCTATATCGATACGAAGGAAGTGCTTTGTCTAGAAAGCAAAATCAACCACGGTGTGCGTTGGGGAGAATTAGAGGCTTTAATTAGCATACTGCCATTTAATGATTCTTGAATATAGATAATGAAAGAGAAAGGAAACTTTACCTCAAGCTGCTGCAGCGCATCAATGGTATCATTGAAATCTCCCTGGTTTATGGCAAGCAATTCAGAGAGATAGTCCAAAGAGATATCAGGAAACGCCGATGAAAGACAATCGAGTATCGCAATGGAATCATCCAATTTACCAAGTTCATTTGGAAAGGTAGCATCGTTGAACTCGCCAACTTTCGAGGATGACTCACCAGAGAGACTGAATTTTTGAAAGCTCTGGATGTCATAGTTGAAGGAAAAGGATTCCGGAAGTTGAAGCTCTAAAGAGTTCTCAATAGCCTCATTATTTCCAGGAGGAGCAGTTGTTTTCTCTGAAAACCCATCTCTTGTTTCAAAAGGAAGTTTTGAAAGAGGTACATAAGGAGTAGCAAAAGGATTCAAAGTGGATTTCCCTTGCATCATTTTGATCAGCTGAAGAAATTTCAATGAAAAACAGAGTTATTAAAATTAACTTTAATGAAAGAAATATCCCAGTTGGGAGTAACTAGAAATATCAGAGTTGAGTTCTCTAGTTAGACAGGATCATGATCATTCTAAAAAAAAGGTTTGCACAAGACCCAAAATGGGACTGGATAACATCTGAACGTTGACTGATCGAAAGTGAAAGCTACGATTAACAATCGTAACATTGAAACTCTTAGAAGTTACAATTATTTGATCAAATGGTTTTTTTTCTTTTAATTGTAATTAGAATGTTCCACGACCGTGCTTGTCTTCATGATGATCAATCATAAAGACAGAATGAATAAAACCTAAAAGCACAATTCAATAAGGATGTTCTACTCCATTATCAGATGTGCTTATCAACAAGCATATAAAATCTGTATATATAGTGGACGATACATAGGGATCAAAATTACAAAAAAAAGGTAAAATAAATTATCAGTAAATACTGAAATGTATAACCATAAAACGTAGACATTGTGAATCTGAAGAAAGTATTTCGTCACTGGCAATTACAATTGGCATGCTACTATGCATCTTGGTCTTCTTCCATTGCCCATGCAACTCTAGCAAGGTCCTAATTGTATTTTCCAATCGCCCAAAGCACCCATAAATCGTTCATCTTGGTTCTCGACATTGTAAAACGTATATTCTCCTGCTTATGCAATTCGACCTAACTACCCAAATTCATTTTGAAGAGAAAATTATCTCGATTCTTTACCCTAGAAAATCGCAAGATACGGAAAAGCAATACCAAAAGTCATTGGGGCCACACCTCGATGCAAAGCACCGGGCAATAACTTCATAGGCCAATTCAATCGCGCTTGGGTTAGCTTCACAATCAACCTTCCCTCTCGTCTCTCATCTCTTTTTTCACATTCATTCCATTTATCCTCGAAATCAAATTTCTAGGGAATTCTTCAACCTCAACAGCACCACCACCCCCTAAAAAATCCATTTGACCCCAAAGAAGAAATTTCTACATCTTGAATGAACTAATGACCATAACACTTGCAATATCAAATACAAAAACAAGGGTGAGTTTTCAGAAATTCGGACTCTTGGTGGGAGATCGCCATGGCGTAGAGAAAAGGACGAATCACATCGGAGATCAACCAAAATCGGGTGGTGCGAAAACCATAGGATAACGTTTTCCTAAACAAAATCCAACAGCAAAACGAGGCCAAGATCGGAACTCACCTCGAGGGGGAAACTGTTCGTTCTCAGATCTCCTCTGCGCTCTGCTTCCTTCGTCGCGTCCCACGAGATCCCCAGGGTGAAGGGAGGGAAAAAGAAAGTTGAGTGGAGGTCCACCGTAGCAGCCTTATTTGTACGATTAAAGAAACAGTTTGGAACCGTCGGATCATAGAAATAAACGGCCTACATCTTTCTTGCGAGTCCCAATAATTGAGCGGTTAAAAGTGTTGGAAATGTATTAGTCTTTAAATCATGCGTTCGGTTAAAGCTAATCCATGATTTAGCGTTTCAATTACCTCCTTATCTCACTAATAACTATTGCCCTTTAAAAAATAGACATGTATTCTATAAATAACTCGTTTTATAAAATTTTATCGAAATAATAAAATAAGCAAAATTAGCATATTCAAGAAAAATACTAGTTTGCATATTCATCCTTTCCTATTTTACTACTCTTTGACTTTTAATATTATCTAAATTAATTCTGAATTTGAAATTCATCTTTGATTTATTGTTTTTATTTTTAATTTGATAAAAAGAAAAAGAAAGGTGAATAAAATGAAACAAAATACATGATAAAATAAAGAGAAAAGGGATTCTATTTCACATGCAGCAATTTTGTGCATATAATCTTTAATCAAACACCAACAGCAATGATTCATGTTAATCTCAACTAATTTATAATAGTTTTTTATTTAGATGGATTTTTAATTTTTTTTAAGATTAGGAAACCTTGAAATTGTTTTGACCAGGACAAATTGTTCAGAAATTGGGTCCCAAACTGTTGCTACGGCTACCTCTCCAGCAATAATAAAATAATTAATGACTAGTACGATAATGACGTTGACATACATTGAACTGAAACTGTAGAAATGAATGAATGAAGAAATGGAAGTCCCTGAATCAGAAAGTGGAAGAAGCTTTATGCAGCTATAATTTTGTGGGATTTCCTAGTAGCAAATTGATGTGATTTGATCCTACAGGAAATACATCATTCAGAAAAAATCTCTAAGTTTCTTTTCCTAAACAAAGGTCAGATGTAACTTTTTTCTCACTAAAATTCAAATTTGATTTACTATAGGAATCAGTATTTACCAGGTAAATGAGGTAATCTAATTGTATATAAACATAATTCAAATAAAATCTAATCAAATACATTGCAAATGGCTCATTAGTCATCCTATCATGTTCAATGCTATATTAAATGTCTTGTCCCTTTTTATTATAAGTTCTCAACTTCTTATATAATATTAGAAATTAGTTTTTTTTGTATGAAGTAAATTTTTTATATGAAGATTAGTAAGTACTTTATTGTAGATTAAAACAGATAACCAATTCGATCTAATACAACTGGAAATGGGTCGAAGCTATCATACTTATTTTGAATATAATTACAAATTAATTTTTATTGGTCAGAAAACTTAACCTAGGTCGGATTAAATTTTGATCAAAAACCAACTCAACTTGACCACGTTCACCCCTACCGAGGGAACTTAAATAGAGGAAGAGAGATAGACAAAATAACAATACCCTGACACAACCAATAAAACAACAATCATTCCAACAAATATCATATTATATATGTTAATTGTAATGCCAATGAAATAAGAAGAGGCTAAAGGAGGGCCTATGGTGGCACGCAAATAAGAAGAGGATATACCCTTAACATCAGCTAAGATGATGATGAGGACGATGGGAGCAGATCCGAATCAATCCTTGGACAAACTGCTGCTTCGAGGATTCTTTTTCCCACCGTATCTCTGCATCACATTTTTTTCCCAGTCAGAATAGCCAGTCCGATCGGAGCAATTGGAAGTAATAATTGTAAGGATTTTCCTTTAAAAAAAAGAATTTTGGTAGATAAAAACAGATTCAGTTATAGTGGATTTGATATTGGCATTGGCAGACATTTAAAGAGCATGGTCGACTTGATATTGATTTGAAAAGCTCACCTGCTTGCCGATGTCAAAGGGCACATACTTGTACTTGATCATATGCACAATTTGCCGTTTCATGGTCAGGACGAAGAGGATGATCCAATAGCAGACGAGAATGGGCCAGAAGACGGGAATGTCGAACACGGAGAAGAAAGTCATCACAAAAGCAACGCAGAAAGCTTTTGTTATAGAGTACCTGAAAAGAAAAGAACGCAAATTACCTGGGATGGTTTTGAGACACATTTGTTTAATGTTAGGCAGCTAGCAACTTTTGAAAACATAAAACAAGTTCGATTTGTTTATCAGTAGAATTGAGGAATAATTGCCAAATAATTTAAGCAGGCTTAGGTGGTAAAACAGCTAAATAGTCGGATGAGTAGTGAATTTGATAGGAGATTGAACCAGTAAAAAAAATAGAAAGCTGGTTCAAAGGGTTGAACCAGTTCACCTAAAAATTAACATCAAAGACAATAATTTATACTTTCATGCGTATAAAATACTTATATGAGTTAAATAAACATATCAAAAAACTACCAATTGAATTCCAAGCTAGTTCATGACAACTACGAGAACCAGTTATATAGTTTGTTGTAAAATAAGACTTCTACTGCAAGTGTCTTTCTGTTCTGTAAGTATATGCTCACTAGCCACTTGACAAGAAAAATCATGCAACTTTAACATACCATAACATTGCAAACAAGTGCATTTTTGTGAAATCATTGTGCTTTTATATTCACATGAATAAATATAAGACGAATAAAAAGGGAGTGTACTTATGCATTCATGCTTCCCCAAACGCCCAATAGTTTGAATGCATGTCTTAACAAAAAAATAGAGCATTAGAAAAACCTAAGCTTGTTCTAATCTGCAAGTCTGCCCTGTATTGGAGTTGAAGCAACCAGGTAACATGTGCCAGAAAGGACAATCTCTATGAATGTGAAGGTAGAACAAGGAATAACTGAAAGCCAAATAAGATGGATCCAAATAAATGTTCCTTTGACTGTCAATGGGGCGAGCTCTATGAGGATGGATGCCTTAGATGCTTCACATAATACCCTTTTGTGCAAATAAGAATAGAGAAAGGCTTCAAATTCACAGAATCAAATTACAAACTGTATGACTAAGACTCCTGATACTGGAAATATAGTTCCAACCTGTGGGAGTGGCCGACACTACATTCCCACTCCCTTCAGGTCACCTAATTCTCATTGAATAAATAGTACAAGGACTTAAAAGAATTCATGAATTGATCTATTTTTACACCTTTATGAAAATAAGTGACAAAGAAATGGTTAGGCTTATTAAAATTAAACCGCTGTGAAATCTGGGAAAAACTAAGGATTTCGTAAATTGAAAAAGTGACCAAGGATATGAAAGACAAGCAATAAACCAAGCAGGTCAACGGAGAATCAGGAAGTTGGAAGGTGAACCATGTAAATCGCATGAAGTAATAAAGGAAAAAGGTTGGTAGTAATCTTCCTGATATTTTAAGATCAAATAAATCTAGATAGTAATCAGACTGGAATGTGTCATAGCCATCGTCTCTTATCTTCAGTTAGAAGAAGGTAATTTACGGAAAGCAAACTACTTATTTGAGGAAACTAATTCAACAGTCTTAAGATGTATAAATTTGCAGTCTACAAAAGCAAGTTCTGGATAGACACATACTTATTCTGTCACAACTAAGAGAGAATAGCCACTAACAAGATGGAACGGTAGTTCCCTTGACTAACCTTTGATGAAGAACAAAATATCTTAGGCGCCATTTTTCACAAACAGAAGATAATGAAAAACGTAATAAGAGAGACTCCAGAAACCAAGAGCACCAGTAGGATTAACATGGGGTCAATCCAAAAAGATGGCGTGAAATGTAAGGAGCAATGAAGTTACCAAAATTTGAACTCGGGAAGCCGGCGAATGAAGGGCTTAAACTCATCAGATCCCCTCATAGGCAGTGAGGGTTCATCAGACACTTCCAGCTCCGGATCCACCATGGGCGAGAGGAACCCGATGAGAAGATTGAGCAGATAGATACCGAGCCCATAGCTCACGATGTAAAAACCCTGCACGAAGTAAACTCGTACAGAGTAGACGAGCGCGAGCGACAAGGTTCCGAGCCATCTTCCAACGGGATGGGGAGTGGATCTATCCAAGTAGTACTGGAAAGCACGGGAGAAATCTCTCCTCCACTTCGCAAGAGGCAACGGCGCTCCTGCAGCTGCTTCCCCGCCCAATCCTCCCTCCATGAGGAAAGAGATCTGGAAAAGAGCCAAAATAAGAAGTTAACACGAGACTTCCTGCCAGAAACTGGATTCAGCGAGCGGATCTGGAGCAGTCAGATTAGTTCGGGAACGAAAAACAAAGGTTTCGGCTGGGAAACGCACCTCCAAGGCGGTCGGAGGCGAAGCGAGGCAGAGGGGGGGAGGGATCGCAGCTGTAAAACAAGGAAGGGAAGCCCAACGCCGGCGGCCGCCGAGGAAGAGGAGAAGGCGGAGGATTCTTCGTTCTGCACGATTGCAAATGATCAAGCAGCTATGCTGTTAATCGGGTGGGTCCGGTTCGCATGCGAAATTAACCGAATCCGGAATTCCGGATCGGAATTTACTCTAGTCAATCGGATGAACCGAATATTTATAGTCAGGTTTTTGACTTGTTTTTCCTTTTCCTTTTTTTACATTTTCTGAAAAATATAAAATAATTTTATTGTTGTTAAACGCTTAAAAATAAGAGAACCTACCTTCATTTCATTTTCTTAAAAAAAAAACGTCAACCTAACTGAACCTGTATAAGAGAATTATCCAAACCCTGTTTTTTAATGGAATTAAGTCAACTATTTGACAAAAAAAAGGATTTTTTTCTCTTCAAATTGTGATGTAATATTTCAATTAGATAATTTAAAGGAACTTTATATATAATAAGTATATCACATTATCAAGTTGACATATTACATAATATAACACCGATTGTTGATTAGTAAAAGCCCAAACAAAAGCCCAACCCAATTTATAGTTTACGGAATCAAAGTGAAAAAATAGACGATGGAAAAAGAAGCCCGAAAAGTAAAACTAAGGCGAGGGAGATTGAACGCAGAGACGGGTGCTCCCTCGCGTCTTCTCCTGGTGTTGGAGTTCTCCAATGGCATCTGCTCGCTTCGATCGGGTACTCTTCCTCCTCCTCGATGTCCGGCTAACAGTATTTTGCTTCCTATGACCTTCTCATCTCCATTCCGCTTCCGCTTCATCGATCAATCTGTCGATTTTTGGATCTATAGACGGTACCTCCCCTGAAGGTCTCCCTTTTTTGGTTTTTATTTTCGAATCCTCGTTTAGTAGAAGCCGTAGATCAGGATCCCCTTCAGAAACCCTCGTGCTTGGTTGAAAAAGCCGTCTTTGTATTGCTCGAATGGGGTTCGCGCGGCTCGAGATAAACCCCATCGAGGAGGAATCCTACGACGTCGCCGAGGATGGCTATAAGGCGCCGGCCTTCGGTGATTCGTCAGCCAGAGCCGACCTTGCCTGCGTGATATGCTCAGAGGTCAGCGCAATACTCGCTGTGATGCGCCGCAATGTGCGGTGGGGCGGCCGGTATGCTTCAGCCGCGGATGATCACATTATTGAGCACTCCCTAATCCTGTCCCTCAAGTTACTCCGCCGGCAGGTGTTCTCTTGGGGGGACGTATGCCGCCCCTGGTCCACTATCGACCCTTCTGTTTATTTCAGGCCATTCGTGGACGTGGTCCGCTCTGATGAGATCGGCGCTCCTATCACCAGTGTGGCTCTCTCCTCTTTGTACAAGATCCTTACTCTTGACTTCCTCGACCCGGCGTCTGGGACTTCGGTTGGAGCTGCGATGCATTTGGTTGTCGATGCCGTCACGAGCTGCCGGTTTGAGGTGACCGACCCTGCTTCTGAGGAGGCCGTTCTGATGAAGATACTCCAGGTGCTGCTTGCGATCATGCGGAGCCGTGCATCGACTGTGCTGAGCAACCAGCATGTCTGCACAATTGTAAATACCTGTTTCCGCGTCGTCCACCAGGCGACAACCAAAGGAGAGTTGTTGCAGAGATTTTCAAGGCACACGATGCATGAGCTTGTCCGCTGCATCTTCTTGCACTTGGCTGATGTCCAGGATGGTGATGCATCTTCTTCTTTGAACCCAAAGGTACAATTTCAGTAAATAGACTGTTAAGAATTAAATATTCTACGTTTTAATTTCATGACTCTTATACAAACAAAGATGTTTTTCTGCTTGCAAGTTTTATTATTCACGCAAAAACATAGAATGTGATGATAAAGGTCTGCAGATAAGTGCAGTTGATATGGACCAGGCTTTTGGGATTGCTCAAGTAGAAAATGGGAATGGGAGTATCAAGGTTGATGACAAAGGCGTGGGAGATGAAATTGGTATGGGATCAGAACAAAAACATGACATGAAAATCATTGTAGACCCATATGGAGTTCCTTGTATGGTGGAGATATTTCACTTCTTATGTTCTCTAATAAATGTCCAAGACCAAGGTGGTAGGAATCCTGCAACGAATCAGGTAGCATTTGATGAAGATGTGCCACTATTTGCCCTTAGCATGATCAACTCAGCTGTTGAGTTGGGAGGACCATCAATAAGTAAACACCCAAAATTATTATCCCTAATACAGGATGAATTGTTCAGAAACTTGATACAGTTTGGCTTGTCTATGAGCCCTCTAATACTGTCCACAGTATGTAGTATAGTTCTGAATCTTTATCGCCACTTGCGCACAAAGCTTAAATTGCAACTTGAGGCATTCTTTTCTTGTGTGATCTTGAGGCTTGCACAAAGCCGATATGGGGCTAGCTATCAACAGCAGGAAGTAGCCATGGAGGCTCTCGTGGACTTCTGTCGTCAGAAGAACTTTATGACAGAGATGTATGCCAACTTCGATTGCGACATTACTTGCAGCAATGTGTTTGAAGAGCTTGCTAATCTTCTCTCAAAAAGTGCATTTCCTATCAACTGCCCTCTTTCTTCCATGCATGTTCTTGCTTTGGATGGTTTGATTGCAGTGGTTGAGGGAATGGCTGATAGGATTGGAAATGCATCTCCCTCTCTTGAACCGTCTTCATTGGAGCTTCAAGAATATTCACCCTTTTGGGCTGTGAGGTGTGAGGACTACTCTGCTCCAGAATATTGGGTTAAATTTGTTCGGCGGAGAAAGTACATCAAAAGGAGGTTAATGATTGGTGCAGACCACTTCAACAGAGACCCAAAGAAGGGTTTGGAGTTTCTGCAAGGAACTCATCTGTTGCCTGAGAAGCTTGATCCACAGAGCGTGGCTTGTTTCTTCAGATTCACAGCTGGCTTGGATAAGAACCTTGTTGGTGACTTTCTGGGAAATCATGATGAATTTTGTGTGCAAGTGCTTCATGAATTTGCATGGACTTTTGATTTTCAGGACATGAATCTGGATACTGCTCTACGACTTTTCCTGGAGACATTCCGTCTTGCCTGGTGAATCTCAGAAGATTCAGAGAGTACTTGAGGCTTTCTCAGAGAGATATTATGAGCAGTCACCTCAGATCCTTGTTGACAAGGATGCAGCACTGGTGCTGGCATACTCACTTATAATGCTCAATACAGATCAACATAATGTTCAGGTCAAGAAGAAGATGACTGAAGAGGATTTTATCCGAAATAACCGTCGCATTAATGGCGGTAATGACCTCCCAAGGGAGTTCCTGACAGAGCTCTATTACTCTATATGCAGGAATGAGATAAGAACTGCCCCTGAGCAGGGTTTCGGTTTTATGGAAATGTCACCTAGCCGATGGATTGATCTCATGCGGAAGTCAAAGAAGACATCTCCTTACATTGTTTGTGACCCCCTTCCGTACCTTGATCGTGACATGTTTGCAATCATGTCAGGTCCTACAATTTCTGCCATCTCTGTGGTGTTTGATTATGCAGAACATGAAGAAGTACTCTCGACGTGTGTAGATGGCTTTCTGGCTGTCGCAAAGATCTCAGCATATCATCACCTAGAGGATGTGTTGGATGATTTAGTTGTATCCCTATGCAAATTCACAACCCTTTTGAACTCGTCATTTGTTGAGGAAACAGTGACAGCATTTGGGGATGACATAAAAGCTAGGCTGGCAACCGAGGCAGTTTTTAGCATAGCAAATAGATATGGTGATTGTATACGCACTGGCTGGAGAAATATCCTTGATTGTATTTTGCGACTACACAAACTAGGTCTGCTTCCTGCTCGTGTTGCAAGTGATGCAGCAGACGACTCAGAATTACCTCCAGATTCTGTCCCTGGAAAATCAGTCACAAGCTCATTGTCCATTTCTCATATTCATAGTATGAGTCACCCTCGGAGATCTTCTGGTCTAATGGGGAGATTCAGCCAGTTATTATCTCTGGACACAGAAGAACCAAGGTTGCAACCATCTGAACAGCAACTTGCTGCTCATCAGAGAACTCTGCAGACAATACAGAAATGTCGCATTGATAGCATCTTCATAGAAAGCAAGTTTTTACATGCTGATTCGCTGATGCAAATTGCCAAGGCACTTATCTGGGCAGCTGGTCGGCCCCAGAAAGTTAGTAGTTCCCCTGATGATGAGGACACAGCAGTTTTCTGCTTGGAGCTGCTTATTGCCATCACACTAAACAACCGGGATAGAATTGGGCTTCTTTGGCAGGGTGTCTATGAGCATATAGCTTAACATTGTTCAATCCACCGTGGATGCCTTGTGCCCTTGTGAAAAGGCTGTTTTTGAACTCCTAAAGTTGCTGCAGCGTTTCTACCATATACAAAGAGAACCTGGCCGATGAGCTTTTACGGTCACTTCAATTGGTTCTGAAGCTTGATGCCCGTGTTGCCGATGCGTATTGTGAGAACATCACTCAAGAAGTCACCAGACTTGTAAAAGCAAATGCAGCCCATATCAAATCACAAATGGGTTGGCGGACCATAACATCCCTACTCTCTATCACTGCTCGTCACCCAGAAGCTTCAGAAGTAGGCTTTGAGGCAATTGTTTTCATTATGTCTGAAGGGGCTCATTTATCACCAGCCAATTATGTCCTTTGCATTGAAGCTGCAAGACAGTTTGCTGAATCTCGCGTTGGCCTAACAGATAGATCAGTTCGTGCATTAGATCTGATGGCTGAATCAATGAATTGTGTTGCTCGCTGGTCTAATGAGATTAGGGAAGCAGGCGCAGATGCTGAGAAAAGTTTCTGAAGGAATCAGAGAGATGTGGCTGCGACTCTTGCAATTGCTGAGAAAGATTTGTTTGGATCAGAGGGAAAAATAAGATGGTCCGTGGTATCGCTGCAGAGATGTTTTGTTGGTGCAGATGGGATGTGTATCCTACCCTCAACTTGGGCGCAGGCCTTCGATCTTGTTATATTTGATATTCTCGACGACTTTGCTTGGAGTGCGCACAGAATCAATCGCAAAAAGAGTACCGGAACATGGAGGGTACACTTGTGCTAGCTGTCAAATTGCTGTCAAAGGTGTTTATGCAGCAGCTGCAAGAGCTATTTGGATTGAGTAGCTTCTGCAAGCTTTGGTTGGGGGTCCTCAGTCGTTTGGAGAAGTACAAGAAGGTTAAAATGAGGGGTAAGAGGAGCGATAAACTGCAAGAATTGATTTCAGAACTTCTCAAGAGCATTCTCATTGTGATGAAATCCAAGGGCATCCTCGCAAAAAGAAGTACAATAGGCGGGGATAGCTTGTGGGACCTAACATGGCTTCATGTAAACAATATCACTCCATCTTTGCAGGGTGAAGTGTTTCCCGGTGAGGAAATGGAGCA